>NC_137270.1:40498395-40628395 GCF_053477335.1 Acartia tonsa | reverse complement strand
GGCTATGTAACTTTTGGGTCTTTCTTAGAATTTTGATTGTTTGGGTCATTAATTGAGCGTCCAAACGGTTCAACCACCAATTTTAATCTACAGAAGGAGTAATTATGGGGATGTACATCAATTTATCGGCCATTGCCCGATCCAATCCCTTTCTATCCTTTCTTAACCATCTTCTCTCTCTCTCTCTCTCTCTCGCCACCCACTCAAAATTGATAATGATTTTTTATTATTTTAAACTGGTTTAATCAAATTTAGGTTTCTTTTTGTTTTACACTTTTTCCTTTGTAGATGAGAAGCATGGCACATAAATCCTTATTTAAAAGTAACAGGATGTCTGTGATTCTATTTGTGAGCGCCTAAGGATCTCACTAACCACTGAACCGATATGGTATTCATTTTTATTGTAGCTTCTCATGTAGGTCCTATTTTGTGGATGAATTCCCCCCTCCCTCCCAATAAAAAGTTTTTTATTTTTTATTTAAAGTTAAAATTTGATGTGAAAAGGGTCGACTCAACCCCATTCCCCACCTTAGAGAACTCTAGGGGCGTAGCCGCTACTTTACTTAATACTTATATAACAAGAACAAATAAACATACAAAGAAAGTTACAAAATAAAAGTTTACCCAAATGTAATTGGAATCTTTAGAAGAATTTAAAAAAATCTTATTCGTATGGAAATTAAGTGTTTGAAAGGTCAACAAATGCACTGAAGATGAGAATCATACTTGTTCAGCAGTTAGCGAGATCATTCAGTACAACCAGACAGATAAACATCCTATCTATAATACAAAGTAGCTTGATGTCTGTTTGTCCGTCTGTCCCTTAAGATCTTGGTAACCACTGAACCGATCGGATTCTACTCTTTAGGGTATATGCCTATTGGTCCTGTGGTGGTTTTAAGCTATTTTCTTGGGGATGGGACACCCCCAACCCCCCCCCAATTTTTAGATTTTTAATTTTTTTTAAAAATTACCTCATGGGGCAAAGCCTCACACACTCACACACATACACGCACACACACACACACACACATACACATACACACACATACACACACAAACACACATAAACATACAGTAAAGTAAATGTACAGGAAAATAAAAATATATCTTTTAAAATTTTTCCGGTAAAAAATGTATTTAGTTGAAATTTACAGCATGGTATCCTAATGTAAAATGAACAGGATGTCCATCTTTCTGTTTGTACCAAAGTATCTCGCTGAACCGATAGGGATCTCATTTACAATGTAGCTTCTTATAGATGCCAGGAAGGTTTATAATTATTTTGGGGGAGGGTTCCATCACCATCAAAAGAGAAATCGCCAAAAAATTTAAATAAATATAATAGCGCCGCCTAGAAAAAAGTGTTAAGTGCCCCTAGAGGCCTCTAGGGCAGTAGCCGCTAGTTCGGAATATAGCATTCTACAATTCTTATTAATAAAGACTGTTTGACTGTTTTCGACGTTTTTAATACATTAACAGACCTACCTACAAATTAAATAATATTTTTGCTACTAATTTCAAAGAATTTTTTTTCAATGATCTAAAATGGTTCTTGACTATATGCATTAACTTTTATTTTATAAAGAACTAGTATATCATATGAGATAACCCCCCCCCCCCCATTGTTCTTAAAATTAGTTTACATACGTTTTTTCGTATGGATAAGAACCGGTTCCTATCCATCGGATTCGAATGAATACGAGAAAAACAATTCACTCGTTCGTTAACTTGAAAACTTTCGGTAACTAAATTTGCAATTATTATTTTATTGTAATAAACATTAATAATAATAATTTTAATTTGTCTTATCCCCTAAGATCCCAGGGTTATGTTAAATGTTTGGTTGGTACAAACTTCCTGTGTCTAAAAATGCATTTATATGGAATATAATTGAAAGAATTAATGTTTTCTACCACGTAGTTTTTAAAATATCAAGACTTGAAAATCGTCTTTTTAAATTGCATATATCACAAAAAGACGTTTTTCAAGTCTTGATATTTTCAAGTCTTGATATTTTCAAAACTACGTGGTAGAAAATTGAAATTCTTTAAAATATATGCCATATAAATATAGTTTAACCCATTAGCTAACAAAAAATATGCGGTTCACTAAATTAAGTTCCAATGCATTTCATGAAACTACCCCTTTTACACCAATAATAACACTGTCTAATCCCGTTAGATCCCTGGGTTATTGGAATGATTACAGGTTTATAGATCTCCCTTTTTTATGGGAGTGGGGGGGGGGGGGTGTAGTGTGTTCAACGGACGATATGCAGTATTTTTCCACTTTCATTGATTATTAATTTAGATATGTAGAAAATCTTTGGGTAGCAAATATTAATAATATATGAGCATATATACAGTAGACTGGCCAAAAATTATCAATAACAAGCGTATCAGTCTATAATATAAAGTTACTAGCGGCTTCGCCCCTAGCCTCTAGTTGCTTTGCCCCAAGAGGTAATTAAAAAAAAAATAAGTACTACTGGTGCTGTCAGTAGTTTTATGTGAACTAACTTCCCCATATACTAAAAACAACTGTTTTTTTTGTTTTTTGGGGGGGTTGGGGGTGTCCCATCCCCCAAGAAAATAGCTTAAAACCACCACAGGACCAATAGGTATATACCCTGAAGAGTAGAATCCAATCGGTTCAGTGGTTACAGAGACAGACAGACATTCTACTTTGTATTATAGATTAAGGTTTTTCGTAATGGGGTGGTTTGGGGATATTTTCCTGGTTTCATTTGCTTTTACCTAGAGGTTTAAACTTCACATTATTTAATAAATATCTCTCTACGTCTTAACTGGGATAAGATTTTGAATTACATATTGATGTACATACATCTTCCAATGATGATATACAAAATATCCCCACTGTAGATTAAAACTGTTGGATGATACGTTCGGAATCTCAACTTAAGGAATTAACCAATCAAAGTTTAATAAATGTATTTTCAAGCGAATAAATAAGAAAACGTTAATATAAAACTTTTGGTACTAGTTAAATTAAGAGTACATTGTCGTCTCCCTACTTGCACCTTAGCTCCTAAGAAATTCTAATTGATATACAGACAACTTACTTAGAGAGGGAGGGTACAATAGGCTGTTTATTTATTACACTAGTCCCTAGTTTTCTAATAAATATTATTATTCATTCGCCTAAAAAACTTTTGGGACTTTAATTGTGAATTTTGTTTGGTTGGTTTTTTAAGTTGTGTGTCCAAACGTTTCAACTACTAATTGTAATCTACAGAAGTGGCAATATTGTATATCATCATTGGAGATGCACATCAATTTATATACCTTTAGAGCCAGTCTACTTCAAACATATGCATAGAGATAAATGTATTGATATGAATAAAAAAGTAGGCCTTAATAATCTATTAATGCAATCTTTTTTATAAAAACAAGGACAATTATCTCTATAAGCGGCCTACAAATGATAAATCATTTACATTAGAACAATAAACTATAATGCAGTAATATTCTCAGTGTTGACGAAGTACTAGTACTAGTTGTAAAAAAGCTACTTTACTGAAAAAGAAACAAAGTGTATGTACTCGTTCCCAAAGTTTTCTCCTTCTTGTGGGGACTTTTATTGACTGATTATCATTTTTATCTTACATTGTCTTATCACTTAGGATCCCTGGCCTTTCCCTTTTAGTTTTCGACCAGTCACTATTGCCAACAAGTTTTTATTATACAAGGGGAGGGGGGAGGGGGAGAGTTCTGACTGAGAGGATAGGTTATTAGGGATAAAATGAGTTTTTGGTCAGGCCTCCAGGTTCCGGAGCTCCAGGCCTCCAAGTGGTCTCTGTACAGGTAAAAATGAAAAAAAAATTTTTTTAAGAGTTAGAGTTCAACTTATAAAACAAAATATGCATCTTTTTGAATGTTATTCACATATTTGAAAAAAACATTCATATTTGGTTTCATAAGCTGACCTTTTACTCTTTAAAAAATTTTTTTTCTTCATTTTTACCTGTACAGAGACCACCTGGAGACCTGGAGCTCCGGAACCTGGAGGCCTATCAAAAAAATCTTAAAACTTGGGAAAATTCATCATATAAGAATGATTTTATCCCTAATAACCTATCCTCTTAGTCCAAAGATAAAGCCTATATACCAGGTTTACGCAAATGTGTCAGAACTCCCCCCCCCCTTGGTCTTGTTGTTTTTGAAGATTTCGGGCTCCTTATGTTTATGTAATGGTTACCGGCTACGGCCCTAGAGGCCTTTAGGAGCAATTGAGGAAGTGGGATAGTCGACCTTCCACTTTTAATTTTGTTTATAGAAAAAAGAAAACTTTTTTTTTTTTTTGGGGGGGGGGGTGAATTTATTGGACGATTAATCTTGAAAGGGTGAAGGTACCCTCCCCCAAAATAGTTCCTTCCCTGGACTTAAGCGAATCTTCACTGAAACGAAGAATTATGAAGATCTAAAGCTACAGACACTCAGACATCCTGTTACTTTTATATAAGGATTAGTCTTGTCCGATATTAATTTGCTACTTTAATTGACTAAACCTTGATGTTAAGGTCCTAAATTCTCATATTGAACAATGGAATTTTTTATGTCAAGTTTTTAAAAAAAATGTTAAACAATTTCCGTTAGAAACTGTTTCCTAATTGCTGCCAAGGATACTATAATAGACTTATTAGTACTTGGATGTTGCACCAGATTTTCTTTTACTCTGATGCTTGCAGCTGGCTAAAATAACGATACCCCCCCCCCTTCACCCTCTTTACATCATCCCCTCCCCTCCTCCTGGATGAACACGACCTTAGATTAACTGTGCATATTAGTGGGTTGCGCCTGTTTTGGGTTATTTATGTCACGCACCTGGCATAGCAGCAGTAAGAATGATTATACAGTATTCAATTTTGACGCAGTTTTGGGCCGAGATTCGAACCTATCACCTTCCTATCAAAGAGACGATGTTATGCGGGTTACCCTACCCCAAACTAAATCTAATGTTTATTCAACAGATCTTTAGTAACAGTTAACTACCTCTCCCCTTTTTCAATGACAGTTTTCGTCTGCTAGCAAAGAAATTGTTTTCTGCTAATTGGCTGTGTTAATATTTCCTTTACCATTGGTTGATTTTCAAAGACCAAATTGAGAGTCGGCACAAGGTCATTGCAGTTATTTAACCCTTTCTCCTTCTAGTTTTTTACTCTAATGTTTATTCTCCCAGCTAATTAGTTAACAAATCATAAACAAAACCCAAAGAAAAAACCAGCAAGAATGATATTTTCTTTAGTAACAATTTATCTAAATTTTAGATGTCAAAAAGTAGAATCCTATTATTTGTGCTTGTAGATTAAGAATTGGAGAACTACATAGACGATTGGGTTATCTCCATATGTCCCGGGGTGGTTTTAGGCTATTTATTTTTAGATTGAAGTCTTATAATGGTTTTAGGCCATTTTTCTGCTCTACACTACCCTTTCAAATACATAGCCCTTAAGGAGAAACTTACTTTTGGAGTCTCTACTGCGTTTAATGTTTGGTGATTGATAATAGACTGACAATGTCGGACAGACTGACATACCATAATGAAAGATAAGCTGCGCTTCTAACTAATTACCACCTTTGTTAATTAGTATTAATTGTGAATAGTAATGGAATGTAAAAATATACAGGGTGAGTCAGAAAAAACTGAGTTTTCCGATTTTCTGATACAACCAGTAGGAATATGGAAAAAACAATTATAGGTTCTTGTTTTCTATAAAAATATACATTAAACTTAGAAAAGGTGTTTTTGAATATCTCTGAAAACAACGGCGCTTTTTAGAGCATAAAGATTTCAAAAAGTGTGTGTGATGACTTTTTCGGCCATTAGTTTGTACTTTTTAGGTAGATTTATTTATAATAAAAAATGTCTACCATTCTAAACAGACAAACAAACATATTTTTTTGTTTATTAAAACTTTTATTCAACAGATTGTAAATATTTAACACCTTAAAAATGCAATTTTTTAAAATTAAATTATCACATTATAAATCAAACGTTTTGTTCTAATCTATTGTTAAGATTTAATACCCCATGACGTGAAAACCAGCTCATGACCGGAAATATTTCATCTTGTTACCTAAATTCCTCCCCCCTCTTCTGAATTTCCTCTATATTTGGTGCAAGACTGGATTTAATCTCCAAAATCTCCGCCCACTTTTGACAAATTATGCTTGTGTGTTATAATCCATCATAATAACTTCATTTAAATAGGGTAGAGTTTCTAAAAGGCATTTTTATTTTAAAAATTCAAACCTTGATAAGTTTTTTATCTTAAGAGATTTTTTTGTCAAATAAAAAGGTTTTTTACTTTTTACTATAAGCTACGTTATTATAGAAGATTCTTTTAAACCACATGCATCAAAATCAAGAAATATGGAAAAATGACAAATTACAGTATTCTAAAAATGCTTTTGTGAGGAGCCAAAAAGCATTTCACCTTTAAAACTCATTAATGTACTTTTCTTAGACCTTTTTCTAAATAAACATTAAAATTTTAAGATTTTTTTATACAAAATAGATGAGTTATTTAAATTTTTCTTGATCAACATTTTTCACACAAGGCATTTTTTGACACCATACACCTATCATAGAGGCCGCATTTTTAGAGATAATGAAAAACACCTTTTACAAGTTTGATGTGCTTTTGTACAGAGAACAAGGACATATAATTATTTTTTCTGTATTCCTTCTGGTTGTTTCTGTAAAACAAAAAACTCAGTTTTTTCTGACTCACCCTGTAGAAAAAAACATAGAAAAGGGAAATTGAAAAAAGAAAGAAAATTGCTTCAGGTGTACAGGAATAGGTATATTGCAGATATTTTAAGAATCATTAGATACTAAATTAATTTTGTTCATTACGCATATTTGCAGACGATTAATTTACCAAAAGTTATCGAAACCTGAATCCTCATAAAAAGTAAAGATTGAATTGTTTGTGTCTATGTGTACCGTAGGATCTCAAAGGTCCTAGGAATCTATTTTGGGGAAGGGTACCAGCTACCTCCTAAGAGAAATCACCCCCACCAAAATAATTACCACTCTATGACTTACTGGACTCTTTTTTTTTAAAAATCTAAAATAGGGGATTGATCGACTAAACTCCAGTTGAAATGTATTTTGTGCAACCACCCCTTTGATTAAATACATAAATTTCGCTACAAGAAGAATTCGTCTTCCTTGTAAGTAACGTGTATAAATGAATGAAATTATAATCCGAAAATATTGTTAGATTATAACAAGAACGTACAAATATGTATGCATAAGTAGCGTAGAAATAACAAGATAATGTCATCATCGATTTTAAACAACATCTTTTATTTAGAAAATGTATAATTGTATTTTTGTATTCAAAAAGAGGCGAGGGAACAGTAAGGGGGAATTTGTAATAGTTATTTATCGTATCGTATTATAGACAGCTTTCCGTGGATATGTAGATGAAAAGTTATATGAATTTAACCAGTTTTGATAGAGCCGAGGTCCCGAAATAAAGCTTGTATATAATACTGTGCTAATTATGATTTTTCAGTGGCTGAGAACCGGTTCTAATCCAGCGGATATTAATCGGTTTCAAAGCCATACTGGAAAACTATTTTTAACAATACGAACGTAGTTGTAGAGTATCTGCAATACCAAAAAAATAGCAATGCTTGTATGATAATGCAAATATAAGTAGTTATTTCTCGCATCGTATTATAAACGGCTTTCCGCGGATATAGAATGTACAATTATAAGATTAAAACCAGTTTTTTAGCCCCGAGATGCCGAAGGCACGGGCTAAAATAACTAGTTTTAATCCTATGATTGTACATTTTTATATTCGTAGAAAGCCGGATATTATACGATGCTAGACATAGTTTTTTTTGTATGGATGAGAACCGGTTCCTATCCACCGGATTCGAATGAATACGAGAAACTTATTTTAAAAATTATAATTCCATACAGGCAGTTGGAAATTTTAAAAGTACGTTTCTACAAAATTGCAGGTTTTTTATCTAATAATTTTTATTGTAATAGGACTTCAAAACTGATTAATATTATGATTGTATTAAAATAGTTTCTTAGCTATAATGAAAAAAATATATAGCATCGTTTTATAGACAATTTTCCACGAATATTGAAATGAAATTAGTAAAATTAACTTCAGTTTTGTTAGAATGGACCTTCGGCCTCTAGGGGTTAAAAAATCTGGTTTTAATCTTATTATTTTTCATTTTAATATTCGCGGAAAAAGTTAAATAGATTTGTATTGTTTTGAAACACATGGAATAAAATATATTTTTCTTAATGACTGTTTTAATTCTGTTGAAGTTTAATACCTAGTTTTTTTTTGTAAGAAGCTAACATGTTTCTTGGGGTGGTTTTAGGCTATCCAGTACCCACCTCCCCCTAGTTTAATTTAATTTTAAAAAAGGGAGGTGTTTTCTGTGCCCAACAAGGAACATTGTGTGAAATCGCCGAATATTTTGCTGTTTTCTCAGAAAAACTTTTGAAGTTTGCATGTTGTAAAAATGTTGAGCTGCCAAAGATCCCCAGATAAATCTGGACCTGTTCTGATTAATGGATAAAATATATTCGTGGATGTATTGACAGGGCAAAAGGGGGGAGGCGGATGTGCCACTTTTTGAAACCAAAACTAAAAGTCAAAGGAACTCAACTAAAAAAAAAGAGTTACAGGTCTGAGATTTTGCATGGCAGTTGCTTTATAGGGTTACAATATGGAACAGTGAAGAAACGGCGGCGCAACCGCCGAAAACCGCCGAGAAATTGCAAAAAAAATTCGGCGGGAAACGGCGGTTTTCAGCGGTTCCATATTGTACCCCTATAAAGCAACTGCCATGCAAAATCTCAGACCTGTAACTCTTTTTTTTAGTTGAGTTCCTTTGTTGACTTTTAGTTTTAGTTTCAAAAAGTAGCACATCAGCCTCCCCCCTTTGTCCTCAATTTAGCTTGCTAATATGGACCTCATTTATTGGTCAGTTCGTTTATCCAGTAAGAGGGGAGGAGTTAAATATGGTGGATGGGGGGGAATTGTAAAAATAGCCCTCTGTGAGCATCACTTTATCAGACTATATGAAAATTTGGTTTTAGATCCAAGTAGTAATATATCCATTTTCTTATTTTAACAAAAGCAGGGATGTCAACTTTAAGTTTTGCAATTTTTATTATTAATTTTTTAGGGAATTTACTTTTTTTTATGGAAGGTCCGTTTGTCTATTCCTGTGGAATTCGGTTCTAAATGTTTTTCAAGTATGGCTTTGAAACCGATTGATATCCACTAGATTTAAACCGGTTCACAGCCATTCTGAAGAATTTTTTATAAATATTAAAATAAAGAATACTAAAACGAATACCAGTCTTAATCTTATAAATTATCATTTTATTATCCGCGAAAAGCTGTCTTTATTGCGATCATTAACTCTTACATTTTTGAGTTTTAGATTTTGAAAAGAAATCTTGTAAAAAAAGAAGAAATCTTTAACAACAAAATGAAAAAACCAATATTTATGTTAATCTTTCTATTGCTCAAAGTAAAAATGGAAGAACCTCTATCTAAAGTTGACACCCCTGTTTTGCTTTATTGTGAAGATAGTTGACAACCTTGTTTTGGGATGGACACACAACATAAACAATAATGTAATTAATGTTGATATTCATACAATAATACAAAACTCTAGATCACATGACAGCAAATAAAAAATAAAATATTTCCCTTTTAACAATAAAATTTCCAAAGTTTTATAAACACGCACTCTCTTTTGATGGCTTCAAGACTTGTTAGTTTAGCTGAAACCAGGAGGGGGGAGTCGAATTTGATAACCCAATTTCTTATTTTAGATTTTAAAAGAAAAAATTTAAAAAAGTATTTTAGGGGGTGAAAATTTTTTTTGGGGTGGTTCTTTTTCATTTTTTGGGGGGTCCCACCCCCCCAAAAAATAGTTATAAACCTTCCCGGGACTTATGAGAAGCTACCCTGTTAAGGAGAACCCGATCGGTTCAGCGGTTAGCGAGATCCTTCGGCACACAGACACACAGACAAACATCCTGTTACTTTAGTATAAGGATAGCACTTGTTGTTTTGAGTGAAATTGATTATTAATGTTATATCTTCTTCAGGGAATGGATGGACAATAATTAATCTACATCCCTTTCTTCCCCCAGTTGATGCCTATCAACTATAAAACAAGTTAACAAGGATTTGGGTGGAGGAATAATTTATCCTCCATTATCTCTCCCTGTGTCTTTGCTCGCCTTGATCTCAATATAGATTAATTCTCTCCAGGGGAGAGGACAATGGACTGTTAATTTTACTAGTACCCAAAGTTTTTATAATTCCATTATTTTATTTGTCATCTCTAAAACTTTGGGTACTTTTATTAAATTGTGATTGGTTAGTTCCAAACTATTTATGTCCACACTTTTCAATCAATAATATTATCTACAGATGGGGATATATGCATATCATCATTGGGTATGTTTAATATACATCAATTTACCTTTTCTTTTAAGATTCCTGATTCTCTTTTAAGGTTGACAGGGACATTTTTAAAACAATTTTAATCATTCATTTTAAGTGTAAATAATTAGAGTGTCTAGGTGGGGGGGGGGGGGGGGAGCTTGATGATGTTTTTCTATAGGAGATATCTGTAACAAATACCCCCAAACAACCAATTTTATTACATAAAGTAGTAAAGTTTTTTTTGAACGATAAGACAATCGCTTTAATTACTGAAATAGTTTTAGGCTATTTTATTGCGCAGCCGCTAGTTAATTTCAAGGGGAAAATTTTCCTATCCACAATTGATCTTTACCTGTTGCCCCTGTATTTTTATACTTACACTTCAACTTGGAAAATATGTATTTTACAGCAGGGATCTAAAGGGATAAGGCAATGACCGATAAGTTGATGTATATCCCCAATGAATATGATGATACATAAAATCACATATTCTTTAAAATACAATTTGTGGTTGAAAGGTTTGAACACTCAACTTCATGAACCAAACAATCAAAATTCAGTTGAAAGTCCTTAAAGTTGTTAAGCTAACGAATAAAAAAACGTTATTATAAAACTCTGGGGACTAGTGTAATAAAAAGTCCAATGTCCCCTCCCTCCCTGATTTTACATTCTATTTCTCACTTTTATGAAGATGGAAAATTCACATCTTGTCACGGAAAGAGGGAGGGGACATTGGACTGTAAATTACTCTGGGACCCCAAGTTTTGGAACCAAGTTCATTGACTCAAAAACGTTGGTACTTTTATTGAATTTTGATTGGTTTTCAACCAATAATTTTGATCTAAATAAGAGGCAATTTTGTTTATCAATTTACCATCCATTGTCTTATCCCCTAAGATCCCTGCATTTTATACCTTTAGCAGTTGGGTATTTGAGTGGGTAAGAATTTGCCAGAGCGTTATTATTACAATTAGAATCTTCATTTTTAATATTATATATCAATATATATATACAGGGATCATAAGGGATAAGACTATGGAATATAAATTGATATACACCCGCACATTCGATAAAAATAAATAAGCTAAACCCTTCTGTAGAGTAAAATTGTTGATAGAAACGTTTGGACACATCTAGTTCTTAACTTTTTAATCTAAATCTAGTAAAAGAGACCAAAAAAGAATAGGACTAATAATAAGCTGTCCTTTCGAAAAATAAAAAAAATATATGAAGATGTATTTTTTGTTTGTTTGACATTTAAGATCACTATCGATTGAGTTCTCCATTTAATGAAAGCTTCTAATAGGTACTTTGATGGTTTTAGGCTATTTTTCTGCATACTCTTGGAACTGCTGCTAGTATTTTTTAAGTTCTATTTTAAATTTGTAATTGCTCGAGTATAAAAAAATCCACGTAAATTTCTTACAACTGTTAAGTGTGTCGCTAGCACTTTTATCTTATGCAAATATAAGAAAAAATGCAGGGACGGAGGGAGGGGACATTCGACTGTAAATTATACTGGTACCCAAAGTTTTATAACCAAGCTTTCTTATTTGTTAGCTCAAAAACTTTGGGTACTTTTATTAAATCTTGATTGGTCTAGCATTGTCTAAACTTTCTAAGCAATATTTTAATCTACAGAAGGGATAATTTTGATTATCATAATTGGGGATGTACATCGTCCCTTCAATCCCTGGAAATTAATGACACATTATTTATATTAAAACATTCAGAAAACTTGTAAAAATAAGAAAATTATGTTTAAGGAGCGCAGTAAGAAAAATTCTAAAATATTGTTCTTGATTGTCAGTTTTGGTACTTTGGTATCTTCGACAGGCGGACATACAGACAACAGATCTATAGTATAGATGTATATACAGACAACAACGTCCCTTCCTGTTTCAAAGACCTCTTTCGTCTGATACAAATTAGTTTCTGCTACTTGGCTGTGTTGATATAATAAGTGACAACGTTGGTTGATTTTCAATGACCCAGCAGAAAGGTTGCACAAGGCGGTTGCGATGGGGAAATACAGTTATTTAACTCTTTCTCCCTCTAGTATTTTACTTTAATATACAGACATAACCTAGTTTAAAAGTTGCTTTGCTACTAAAAAAAGCTTTTCACTAGGTATAAGAAAAATACAATTTTTTATAGTATTTCTACTAAACTTTTTGACATTCATATTGTTATTTTTGTATCTTTTTATTACTAGGGTAATTAAATTCATTATTTAAACTTCAATAATAAGCTGCATGCATTTCTTATAAGACTTAATTTAAACTGTAAATTAATGTATTTTAGATGGGGGAGTTTCAGTTTAAAAATGGGGTGGATTTTTCTATGTACAATTCTTGTTTCATTTTAGTTAAATGGTTAGCGAAATACTTCGGTATAGATAGACAGATAGACATCCTGTCAATTTTAGTATATATATTTATGGTAATGGGCAAGCATTTCTGGATTGGTGTCTGAATTACTTGGGCATAATCATAGATTTGGAATTAAAACTAAAAAAATAAATAGAGATGACATGAGCTATATGTAACTCTACCCTCAGGGCAGGGATCCTGTTCCTTTTTTATGGGGTCTTTGAAATCAGCTAATAGCGTCGAAAATATTAACACAGTTGAGTCCCTAAAAATAATAGAAAGCAATTTGCTACAAAACAAAAAGGGTCTCTACCACTTGGGTCAGGTAAATGTCTATACTATACCGTTACACTAGTGGCTACGCCCCTAGAGGCCTCTAGTGGCACTTTAAATGTTTGGTGTTTTAAGAAAATAATACGATACCTTGCAATGTTGCGAAGGAGTCTCTATCAAATTGCTACGATACTTTGCAATGTCACGTAGGGGTCTCTATTCAAGGGGAAAAAATTTCGATTTATTGTGATTTCTCTTGGGAGGGTGGTGGTACCCTCCCCCAAAATAGTTATAAACCTTCCCGGGACCTATGTGAAACTACCCTGTTAAGTAGAACCCGATCGGTTCAGCGGTTAGCGAGATCCTTCGGTACAACAAACACACAGACACACAAACATCCTGTTACTTTAGTATAAGGATTTTAGATTTGATTTATTTTTTATTGTTTAGGTTGTGACAGGAGCAATAATGAGCCAAGTTGGGGACGTGCTAGACAGTGTTAAATGTCTCCTCTCATGGCTAGAGAGGAAACCTTTTCAGTCCAAAGAAGAATTTATTAAGGTAGGCTTTTGTAATTTCTCTTTATTTACAGTTTGTCTGTTATGGAGAGTCCTCTATGGTAAAACGATAAAGTATAAAATAACAAGGCACCTTCATTTAACCCTTAACAGACGGAATCATGGACATTTCCAATTATAGCTTTGCTAGAAAAAAACTGGTTAAATGGTGTGTTGGAATGATTTTCTTGTATTCCCTGGCAAGTTCGAACCCATTAATTCCCTTTTTCCTTACACCAGAGAATGAGTGTGTTACGCGGCATTCCTAACTATCTCCGCGCTTCGCTTGTAAACAAACAAAGGCGCGCACATTTTTTCCTTGTTGATTCCCATGTGAAGAGCTACGTGAATAAAAATAATGTATTGGATGGATATACATGCGCTCTAATCCGTGGAAGATCTCAAATAAGCCTTCCTGCTTAGTTTGACATCATAATGTGGTAAGAATTTATCTTAATTCTTAATAATAAGTGTAGTATGGTATATTTTTACGAAGAAATTTAAAACATTAATTTTTCAACAAATAGACCATTTAACTGCTAACTTTTGACATACGAATATTTTCCTTAATTTTATTGATCATTTGAATCTAAAATTATCAATTTCTGATGCTATTTAATATGTTTCGTGCCAATTTAAAGTTTTTTAGAAATTTTATATTTTTAATTAAATTGAAATCACGCAACCTCGATATACAAAAATAATAAACCATTAATGCTATGTAATTAATCTTTATATTTTTGTTTTAGATTCACCGTTTTCATGGTAATAAATACACATTTGTAAACATTCACATGTTGGTCATTCGGAGGGCTTGGAGATTAAGACTTCGTGTACGGCAAGGCATGCGTACCCAAACAATGAAAACGAGACAGAACAGATGCGGCTAAGAAAATATCTGTGAAGTTTTGTGAATGTGTTGGTTGTGATACCTTACCACACACTATTATAATCGTAATCAGTACAGTTAATTATTGTGACAATCATGGGTCCTAAAAAGAATAAAGGCGCTCAACTGGGACTACGGCTGCGCCCAGCCGTCGAGGCCCTAACCAGTGAACTAGATAAAGTGATGAAGTTGGTCAGTGAATCTTCAGAGCTTGATGTTAGACATTTCACTAAGGAGTCAATCCTTGTCCATGACAAGTTCGAGACATTCGATAGCATTATGGTCGGTTTTAGCAAGCTTGGTGTGAGAATCCAAGAGCTTGAGGAGTTTAGTGACATTTATTCTAATATAATTACTGTGCAAAAAGATTATAACGCTCTGAAAGATGCTCTAGATGCTATGGAGGAGCTTAGTGACATTCAAAGTGTTGTTGATTTAGTTGGTGATAATTTGCCTGACCATAAGGCTGAACTATATGATCGTTGCTTAAAGATTGTGAAGGTTATTAAAGGGTCATACTTTCCCTTACCAGAACCAATTATAAACACTTTGTCTGCTTTGATGAAACGGCTGGCCGAGGTTAAGCTTGAACCTGTGAAGCCGCCTACAACGACGGCGGGTGCTTCGACAGCATCGCCATTTGTGTCGCCGTTTGGCACACCACAGTTCGGCACCGGTTCTATGTTCACGCCAGGATATATGAATCGTGTCGACGAACGTCTTCTTCCAAGCTTTGACGGCTCAGAGTCAGCCTACGTAAGTTTCAAGGACAATTTTAAAAAGCTTACCGTAGGACAGGACCCGTCATATTTACAGTTATTGTTGAGCAGTGAAAAGGTCTGCAAAAATAAAGAGTTAAGACTTCAGTTAATTCAGATTCAATCACATGAATCTCAATGGGCTTACCTCGACGCACGTTTTAAGTCCAAAACACGTCAGATGCTCTGCCTTTTCAACCAATGGGAGAAGAAGCCTAAACCGTCGGACTCCAACCAGATTGTGACAGTATTAGCAGAGTTTGGTGGTGCAGTTAGCCAGCTCGAGCAGCTGACTAAAGATGATGATGATGAGGAAGTCACCACAAGCCAGTGGTTGACCATTATTCTTTTGGAAATGTTATCCAAAAAGTTGCCACGTGATTTCCAGGACAAGCTCAACCTGGCGTTGGGCTCGATGGATACCCCAAATATTCCTAAGCTGTTGAAGATTATAGAGGAACAGCGTGGCGCCATTTTGATGAGGTGTTCAATCGATGTAGACACCCCCTCCAAGAAGAAAGGTAATCCTGCGGCCGCAGCTACAGCCGTTGGTAAACCTGGGTCTCCAGCTAAGACCAAGAAGAAACAGCCTTGCCCGTCGGAAGGTTGTAACTCTGATCACCTGTTGTTTAAGTGCTCCAAGTTTAGGGATATGTCTGTTCCTGAACGCAAAGTCTTCATCAAGAAGATAGGCGCCTGTTTGCTCTGCTTACAAAAAGGGCATCGGGTGGCCGATTGTCCCAGAGCCGATAAGCTTGGCAGCTGTACCATTGACAGTTGCAACCAGCCTCATAATTCATTATTACATGAATCAGTTGCTAGTGGACAAGTTGCGGCAGTGTATGAATCACAATTGTTTAGCAAGAACAATTTTATGCTGATGTTGCAGCAGGTCCCGGCGTTGGCGGCTGACAAACGTCAAGTCACCGTTAATGCCATGTGGGACAGTGGAGCAAATTTGACGTTGATTTCTAGAAGTATTGCCAAGAAGTTAGAGTTGCCATCAACTGGTCGTACAGCTACTATTTCTCTGGCAGATGGAAAGAGCCAAGCATGTCCTACAGTCAAGATTTGTTTGGTTGACCGCAACCGGAATTCACATATTCTGGAGGCGGCGGTAGTGCCCAGCATTGGTACTGAAGAAGGGTTGCGTTCTATTGATCCTACAGCCGCCGCCGACATTTTCAACATGAAGCCTGATAATTTTTCTATGGTCGACGGCAAGATTGATGTTTTAATCGGCCATTTAACACCAGCTATGTTCCCTTGTGCAGATAAAATGGTTGGTGATTCTAGACTGTACAGAA
Source organism: Acartia tonsa (assembly GCF_053477335.1). Classification (NCBI taxonomy): domain Eukaryota; kingdom Metazoa; phylum Arthropoda; class Copepoda; order Calanoida; family Acartiidae; genus Acartia; species Acartia tonsa. The sequence goes on along the minus strand of NC_137270.1, from coordinate 40,611,759 downwards.
GCTTATTTGGTACAGGCTATTTAGTTGTGTCTGCAGATGGCAGGACTGTTGCTAATCCTGTCGCCTGTAAAGCTGTGAAGTTGGAGGTCAGCAAGATGGAGTTCCTGAGTACTGAGAGTTTGGGAATACAGCCGCCATCAATGTGCAGCGGTTGTAAGAACTGCCGTCATTGCGCCGCCATAGCCGCCGGGCAGTCCGCCTTGGATGTGCGTAAGCGGCAGCTGATTGAAGAAGGTCTGACATTAGATCTTGAGAACCATGTTTGGACGGCTTCATATCCCTACAAGCACCCGCCAAGTGTGTTATTTGACAATTCAGAGCAGGCCTATAAGATCTGCTTACGTGACCGGCAGAGAATGATTAAAAAAGGTGAATACAGCACCTTCTGCCAAGTGTTTCAAGAAGCTGTGTCTCGTGGAGTATATCAGAAAGCTTCGCCAGAAGACCTAGCTTATACTAAGCCCGTGTATTATTCGAGCCTAGTCTGCGCATATAAAGAGTCTATTTCCACGCCCTTAAGGATATGCGCCAATTCTAGCCTCTGCTGCAAGGGGCTAAGCCTCAATAGTATTATGATGGACGGCCCAGTTCCATTATATACTCTGATGCACAATCTTATCCGGTTCAGAAGTTATAAGTGTGCATTCGTGGCTGATATTCAGAAGTTCTATAATTCATTATTAGCTACCTATGAAGATTCTCAGCTGAAACGTGTTTTTTTCGCTGATACAGTTGATGGAGAGCCAGAGGTCTACCTTACCAAAACCATCAACTTTGGTGAGGCCCTGGCTGGAGATATGGCCGTGACCGCCCTCAGACTCACTGGTCGTATTTTTGGTGGACGTTCCCAGCAGGATGTTCAAGATGTTTATGGATCTGAGAAGATTAGAGGTTGTGACGTTGTAGCCCAGCAGGATGTGTGGAGAGATGTTCAGCAACCACTCAGTTCCGAATTTATTTTGTATCAAGATCCTCCATCGGTCAAATTGGAGACTTGTACTTACGTGGATGACTGTTTGAGCGGTCATAACAGCAAACCTGAAGCTGTCCAGCTGGTCCAAGAGCTGGAGGATATGATTGCACCTGGCAATTTCAAGTTTAAATCTGTTGTTTATTCTGGAGATGATGTTGACAGTGTAAAAGTTCTGGGCCTTGTATGGGACCCTAAACAGGATAAGTTGTTCCTACCTGTCAGAGCCAACCACGGCGAGAAGATTAAGGGTAGAAAGTTACTGGAGGATCTGGATCTGGAGGACCTCTGGAGAAGTCTACCTGAGTTGATAACTAAACGTGAAGTTTGGAGAATTGTGCAACAACTTTATGACCCAATGGGTCTAGCAGCGCCATTGCTGCTTAAATCCAAGCTTTGTCTACGCTCAGTTTGCATACATGGATGCAACTGGGATGATGTTATACCTGGAGAGTTGAGGTCGGAGCTCGTGTCCAGCCTCCAGGACCGTTCGGCACTTGGAAATGTGTCGTTTAGACGTTCGATGGTTCCTGATAAGCCGTTGGGGCTTCCAATGCTTGTTGGTTTCTGCGATGCATCTAACCAGGCCTATGCAGCCATCACCTACCTGAGATGGCCAGTTCCTGGAGGATATGATGTAGTTTTGTGTTGCGCCAAGTCACGTGTCGCACCAGTGAAAATTGAGTCTATACCAAGGTTAGAAATGCTTAGTTGTCTAATTTTGGCAAGGCTTGTGGATACTGTTGCCAGAGCCCTACCTTTCAACATTTCTGGCAAAGTGTTTTTTAGTGATAGCAGCTGCGCCCTAGCTCAGCTATCCAGTGACAGTGTTATGTTAAATGTTTTTAACAGTCATCGTGTTTCCGAGATACAACAGTTGACGAGCCCTGAAGATTGGAGATGGGTTCCAACCCAGCACAACATTGCCGATCTGGCAACGCGTGGTTTGTGTACAATTGAGGATGTACAACCTGGATCTACATACCAGGAAGGTCCAAGCTGGTTGCGCCTGGAACAGGACCAGTGGCCTGTTAAGACGGCGGGTGAGGTAAATGCATCCATTCCCGAGAGCGAGCTAAATCCCAAGATGGCGAAGCTCAAGGTAATGTTCACACAGGTAGTGGACAATGATTTTTGGAGGTCTCTGGCAAGAAGGACCTACAGGCAGGCAAGGAGGACTGTGGCCGCAGTTCTTAAGGCTGCCAACTGCTTTAAAACGCTGCTTATCAAGAAACGTGGCGTTGCAGCAAATGAGGATGGTGTTAGCAACAATGATAGTTCTAAGTATCATGAGAACTATACTTTCACAAATACATACATGGATTCTGTTTGTGACCTGTTTTTGACTTCCTTCAACCAAGAGGAGGAGATGACCATGGACGCCGAGGGGAAATTTGACTCCCTTCAACCGTATCATCACAAGGTCCAGGTTTGTTGGCCCATTGTGGGTCATGATGGATGTTATCCTCTTAGGACATTTACAATATTGAAAATGTCCGGGAGAGGAGATGAGGCTCTTGAGGCCGCTGCTGGAGGCCCCAGGAAGATTATGAAGGACAGCCCAGGTGTTGTCTTGCTCAGCCGCCACAACAGGCTGGCGCGGCTCATCCTTCAACAGTCCCACGATGAATTGGGGCATGGAGGCCATCGTAAGACGTTGGCGCAAAGCCGCAGGTATGCATGGATCACACATGGCCGCATGGAGGCTATGAAAGTGGTCAAGAGTTGTGCTGCATGTTCCATTGAATATGCCAAGCGTTCGAGTCCCGCAATTGCTAATATTCTGCCAGATCGTGTCGAGCCCTCTGTGCCCTTCAAGGAGGTGCATATGGACCTTGCGGGGCCGATCGAAGTTACGAAGCCTGGCGTTGGCACCAGGAGTTCCAAGACCAAGTACAAAGTTTGGTTGTTGATTGTGGCCTGTAGATTTACACAGGCTGTGTTTGTTGATGTGTTGACTGATTATTCAACTGAAGCCGTGCTGGTCGGCTTGAGAAAACTTCAGGCGTTTTACAATATGCCTAGAAGGGTTACCACAGACAGAGGCACCAATATGGCCGGTGCCAAGCGAATTATGGATGAACTTTTGAAGGATACCCGAATGCATTTTGAATGGCATCTGGTGCCCACCGCAGCACACTCGTTCGTGGGTACTGTGGAGAGGCAGGTTGGGCTGGTCAAGCGTGTGTTGAACAAGAAGTTGGCTGGTGCTACTGTAACCTTCAATGATTTATTGGTGTTGTGTGCTGAGACTGCAAGAGTCTTGAATTCTAAGCCATTGACCTATGCCACCCAAGGAGATGACGTCAATTGCTGGAGAATAATTTCACCTGCTGATCTGTTAGGCGGCAGGACCAACGATGCAATCTGCACCTTTGAGACAGGTTGTAAAGAGCCCATCACCAGGAGGCTGGAGAACTTGGAGGAGTTGACCCGTCAGTTCCATCAGGTGTACAAGGAGCAGCTCATGCCTGAGCTACTCAAGTCCGTCAAGTGGCGCAGCAACAAGGTGCTGCTCGAGCCGGGAGACGTGGTGCTGATCGACGATAGCACAAATTTGATGAAGAAGTTCAGATTGGGGCGTGTGGAAGAAGTGCGCCCAGGTGGGAGGACCGTGGTTTGCAAGTTCAAATTATCAGATGACGCAGCCGCCACGAGTAACGAGACTTCCGCAAGACGTCTGCTCAAGATCAATCTACCCAAAGTCTAGTATAAGTATCGTTCTTGTTTAACTTTGAATTTTATTTTTACGGTAGATTTATCAGATATTTTTTTTCGAAAGACAAAAAACGCAAATTTTGACTCAATTTCGTTTAAACTTTCAAATCGACGCAAGATTTTTTCATTTGAAATGCAAACTTAAGTTATTTATACGTTTACGCAAGTTTTTTCAATGATTTAAGTCTTTCCGGGACCAGGGATTTTTTTCGCGGAAATTTTCCTAGGTACCTACGCAAATACGAACATTTTTATCCTTGTTTAATTGAAATTCGATATGATAAAAAGTAACACAATGAGATTTTTTACATCATACAAATATTTCTCTAATATTTATTATAATCACATAGATAATTTAATATTACATATATATTAAAATTATTTCTATTTACCTTTTAACCGATGTACCTAAAGAAAAATGCAGATTTTGTTCGTCTTGAATTAAGTAGATTCTTTGAGTTCGAAGATTTAAGCTTAATAAGACCGCTCTATAGTGTATCTTAGCTCTGTTACCTCGGCCAGACATACTACAGAACGGCAAAACTAAAGCATAAGATAATTTTATTTTGATTGCTTTGATTGATGATTCTAAAGTTTCTTGAATTATTCATGATTCTTTTAATTTTTGATTTGATTTAAACATCACTAATTATGTTTATTTTCAGTTGATGGAGCCCTGCGCCAGAAATCCTGTCGGAAATTATGCAGTATCAAAAAATTGTGATGGAAAGACATAACGTCCGTCAGGATAGCTGGAACATGGCATTATTAATATTTGAAAGATTGGTTAGTTTGTATCTTGAGGGGTTCATTCTAACTGAGGCCCCAAATTGCCTTAATTTTGACTGTATGAATATGTACAAGTTGCTTTCTTCTTAAAACAGAGAGAAATTGCAAACTCAGCATTTAGAGAAGTTCTTTTCTTATAATTGAGCTTTTGTTTTATTTTGGTAATTTAATTTGCATATTTCAATTGCAATTTTATTTTACGCAATTTTGATTCACGAAGATTTAAAATTATGAGATTTTAATTTTCCGATGTTTGATGATTTTTTTCACAGTCATATTTTATTTAGATTTAAGTATCTATTTTATTAAACATGTTAGATTTAAGGATTTACCTATTTTATCTAAGAATGTCTAGATGTAAGCCCGAGTATTTTTCCGCTGGAGAAAATGCTTAATTTTGAGAAGTTTTTTATGAAAATTCTATTTTTCTTTTCTAGCAAAAAGATTTAGTAGAAAAAATGTCATTATTTAATCTTTCTTTCTTTTGATTAAAAGTTTGAGTTGATTATTTAATTATTGATGCGATTTTTAATATAAAAATCATTTGCCTATTATTATGTAGGTACCTAATCAAAGTTTAGGTACTATTGATTATTAATTCATGTATTCGCAATTACATGGTCTGTAATTCTAACTTTAATTGAGATTATGAGGCCATGATTAATGAGATGTGTGAGTGGTAAATGTGCATTTCATGAATGTTGAATGCTTTTCCCATTCCTTATTCCTATCCTTATGTGGTAGTGGAGTCGGTTTGAGTTATTGTGGTGTTCGTAAGTTACCATAATTAATTTTAGGCCTGATGGCCATGCCATTTTAAACTCTTGTAATTTATGCGTTATGAGATTGTGATTTTGTGGACACTGTCTGCACGCATGATGCTAAGATGGGTTATTGTGTTCGATTCCCAGTGACTAGACGGGTGTGTGTTGGAATGATTTTCTTGTATTCCCTGGCAAGTTCGAACCCATTAATTCCCTTTTTCCTTACACCAGAGAATGAGTGTGTTACGCGGCATTCCTAACTATCTCCGCGCTTCGCTTGTAAACAAACAAAGGCGCGCACATTTTTTCCTTGTTGATTCCCATGTGAAGAGCTACGTGAATAAAAATAATGTATTGGATGGATATACATGCGCTCTAATCCGTGGAAGATCTCAAATAAGCCTTCCTGCTTAGTTTGACATCATAATGTGGTAAGAATTTATCTTAATTCTTAATAATAAGTGTAGTATGGTATATTTTTACGAAGAAATTTAAAACATTAATTTTTCAACAAATAGACCATTTAACTGCTAACTTTTGACATACGAATATTTTCCTTAATTTTATTGATCATTTGAATCTAAAATTATCAATTTCTGATGCTATTTAATATGTTTCGTGCCAATTTAAAGTTTTTTAGAAATTTTATATTTTTAATTAAATTGAAATCACGCAACCTCGATATACAAAAATAATAAACCATTAATGCTATGTAATTAATCTTTATATTTTTGTTTTAGATTCACCGTTTTCATGGTAATAAATACACATTTGTAAACATTCACATGTTGGTCATTCGGAGGGCTTGGAGATTAAGACTTCGTGTACGGCAAGGCATGCGTACCGAAACAAATGGTTAGCAACTTAATTATGGAATTAAGCAATTCCCCTCCTTCTTTTGAAGTTTAGCAGCATCTTGAGTAGGACTAAGTGTGTTATATTGTATAAGATTTAATTATATTACGGTTACGCACAGGCTGATATAACCGATTTACACAGTAGCTGCGCTGCTAAAAATGATAAAAAATAACATTTTTGTAATGTCAATATAAAAATAATAAAAAAAAGTTGTAAAAAATGTTTAATTCCGGAAATGAGATTGCCAAAAATGCAGGGAGTGAGGGAGGGGACATTGGACTGTAAATTGCACTAGTAGTCTAGTACCCAAAGTTATAAACACAGTTTCTTATTCATCGGCAATTTTTTTAAAAATTTGATTCATTAAGTTGATTGTTCAAACTTTTTATCCAATTGTTTTAATCTACAGAAGGGGTAATTTTGTATGTCATCATTGGGATCGCACATTAATTTATAGTCTATTGTCTTATTCCCTGAAATCCCTGGAAATAGAAGACACGGATATGTTTTATCAGAAACCAATTCTCTATCCAGGGATAAGATAAATTTATGTACATCAATATTTTTTATGATAAACAAAATTACCTGGATTTGGCACTGTAGTAGACTAACCAAACAAGATTTTATAAATTCACCCAAATATTTTTAAGCCAACGATAAAGAGAACTTGTCTATAAAACTTTGGGTACCGGTGTATTTTACAGTCCAATTTCTCGTCCTTTTCTGACAATTGAAATTTGGGAAATAGTCCCTTTCGTAACATCGCCCCATAAGGGGCGATTCGTCGTATTTTTAAAATGGCTTTTTATAGGTTATATTAGGTTATATTGGGTTAGGTGATTGCCCCACAGGGTTAGGTAATTGGCCCCGCAGGGTTAGAGCCCCCCGCAGGGGCTAGAAATAGGAAAAAAGCTACTATAAAAAATACCAAGATGTTACGAAAAGGACTATACCCGAAATTTGTTCTCTAAATATCTTAGTATTTTTCATTATCTTTATCCCAAAACTTAAAAATGTATACATTTTTTATGAGTGAAACTACCCTATAATTATCTATCTTCACGGAATGTTCGCATGTCTGTATGTGCATGTTAAGCTAGTACTATTTCATATTTTAATTGCTTATAAATATAAACAAACTGACCAAGAAACCAAATCCATGTAAGCAAGCTAAATTGACGCCAATTTCTCCACTGTCCTATTATCCATGTATATTCTACATCCATTATGCATAGAAATATTTGATTGAAAATTTTGACACTATCTACAAGCAATCTCTGACATTCATAATTTGTTTATTGGTTCAGGAATTATTTAAGTTATTAGATATAGAATATATGTGGATATTATGACAGGAGAAAAATTGTCGTCAATTTAGGTTTCCATTTCCCCCGTCATTTATTGGTCAGTTTGTAAATCCAGAAGTTGAGAAAATAGTTAGAAACCTTCACAGGACCTAAGAGAAGCTTTATTGTAAAGGAGAACCATATCGTTCCAGCGGTTAGTAAGATTCCTCTTTACAAACAGACAGAGAGACAAAAAAAGAATGTGAGTGTTTTACAAAATAATAGTCGAAAAATGAATTAAATCATCATAAGTTTAGATGCTTTTTATGATAAATAAGTACTTTTTAAAACAGGTATTAAAGATGGATGCAAATTTTTATAATATGTACTTTTGTTCCAGTATTTATTTTTGTTTGAAAGCTTTTCTATAACTGGGCTTTTTTGGCACTTGAAATTGACAGTTCTTTAATAATGGATGCTAAATTAATCCCCCCCCCCCCTTAAAAATTAGTTAAAAATGTTAAGGGATAAGACAATGGACGATAATTCATAACGAAATTCCCATATGCTGATTATTATTATTGGCACTGAAAGTCAATACAACCCGGATTTGAAGTCCAAAATGATTTAAACTTAACGAATAAGAGATCGTGTTTATAAAACTTTGGGTTCTACTGATGTTTTTATGGATGTTGTAATCTTTTTACATAAAATTTACAGTAGCTTTCTTTTTAATTGACAGATTTTATTAGAGATGGGAATCCGGATCCGGAATCCGAATCCGGAATCCGCCCAATTTTCGGCCAATTTTGGAATCCGAATCCGGATCCGGAATCCGTTTTTTATAGCGGATTCCGGATTCTAAATTGGTAGGCTAAAATTACCGTCTTTTTTCTTACAACTCCCTCTGTTTGAAGGCAAAGATCAAAAAAAAATTTCTACATAACAAATTTTAATAATTACTAATGTGATGTAAATGTTTTAGTTATGCTGGAAGTCAACACTTTAAACAAATCAAGGCTTCAACCAAGTAACATAGTGATAAATTAACGAAAAAAGCTATCCCTCTGTGACGGACGGCCTTTTAAAATACTGCTAGAATCCGGAATCCGAATCCGGAATCCGCCAAAAATAAGAATCCGGAATCCGCAAGAATCCGTCACTTTTTTTGACGGATTCCTTCAGAATCCGGAATCCGAATCCGGCCCAAAAATTCGACGGATTCCCATCCCTAGATTTTATTTATTGCTTTTATTTAATTGAGTTAAAAAGTTGTATTGCCGTATTAAGTAATTTATTGTAGGGAGGGAAGGGACATTTGGCTGTTTATTATGCTAGTCCTCAAAGTTTTATATTGACGTTTTCGTATTCGTTGGCTTAACAACTTAGGAGACTTTTATTGAATTTTGATCGGTTGTTCATTAAGTTGAGTGTCCAAACGTTTCAACTATTACTTGAAATCTACTGAAGGGGTAACTGTGTATAATCGTTGGGGATGTACATCATTTATCGGCCATTGTCTTATCCCTTTAAATTGTCCTTGTTTTTTACTGAACAGTTTTGAATAACATGATCCTTGTAAATGCAAATCTGAGATCAAAGAAAAGATAACTAACTGTATCCTCTAGTTTTTACCAGGGATGCTAGGAATAAGTAAATGTTTCATCTAGTTTTTACCAGGGACGCAAGGAATAAGTAAATGTTTCATCAAGTTTTACCAGGGATGCTAGGAATAAGTAAATGTTTCATCTAGTTTTTACCAGGGACGCAAGGAATAAGTAAATGTTTCATCTAGTTTTACCAGGGATGCTAGGAATCAGTAAATGTTTCATCTAGTTTTTACCAGGGACGCAAGGAATAAGTAAATGTTTCATCTAGTTTTTACCAGGGACGCAAGGAATAAGTAAATGTTTCATCTAGTTTTTACCAGGGACGCAAGGAATAAGTAAATGTTTCATCTAGTTTTACCAGGGATGCTAGGAATCAGTAAATGTTTCATCTAGTTTTTACCAGGGACGCAAGGAATAAGTAAATGTTTAATCTAGTTTTTACCAGGGATTCTAGGAATAAGTAGATGTTTCATCTAGTTTTTACCAGGGATGCTAGGAATAAGTAAATGTTTCATCTAGTTTTTACCAGGGATTCTAGGAATAAATAAATATTTCATCTAGTTTTTACTAGGGATGCTAGGAATAAGTAAATATTTCATCTAGTTTTAACTAGGGATGCAAGGAATAAGTAAATGTTTCATCTAGTTTTTACTAGGGATGCAAGGAATAAGTAAATGTTTCATCTAGTTTTTACTAGGAATGCTAGGAATAAGTAAATGTTTCATCTAGTTTTTACTAGGGATGCAAGGAATAAGTAAATGTTTCATCTAGTTTTTACCAGGGATGCTAGGAATAAGTAAATGTTTCATCTAGTTTTTACCAGGGATTCTAGGAATAAATAAATATTTCATCTAGTTTTTACTAGGGATGCTAGGAATAAGTAAATATTTCATCTAGTTTTAACTAGGGATGCAAGGAATAAGTAAATGTTTCATCTAGTTTTTACTAGGGATGCAAGGAATAAGTAAATGTTTCATCTAGTTTTTACTAGGAATGCTAGGAATAAGTAAATGTTTCATCTAGTTTTTACTAGGGATGCAAGGAATAAGTAAATGTTTCATCTAGTTTTTACCAGGGATTCTAGGAATAAGTAAATGTTTCATCTAGTTTTTACCAGGGATGCTAGGAATAAGTAAATATTTCATCTAGTTTTTACCAGGGATGCTAGGAATAAGTAAATGTTTCATCTAGTTTTTACTAGGGATGCAAGGAATAAGTAAATGTTTCATCTAGTTTTTACCAGGGATTCTAGGAATAAGTAAATGTTTCATCTAGTTTTTACCAGGGATGCTAGGAATAAGTAAATATTTCATCTAGTTTTTACCAGGGATGCTAGGAATAAGTAAATGTTTCATCTAGTTTTTACCAGGGACGCAAGGAATAAGTAAATGATTCATCTAGCTTTTACCAGGGATGGTAGCGATAACTAACTGTATCCTCTAGTTTTTACCAGAGATGCTAGACATAAGTAAATGTTTCATCTAGTTTTTACCGGGGATGCTAGGAATAATTAAATGTTTCATCTAGTTTTTACCAGGGATGCAAGGAATAAGTAAATGTTTCATCTAGTTTTTACTAGGGATGCTGGGAATAGATAAATGTTTCATCTAGTTTTTACTAGGAATGCTAGGAATAAGTAAATGTTTCATCTAGTTTTTACTAGGGATGCTAGGAATAAGTAAATGTTTCATCTAGTTTTTACTAGGGATGCAAGGAATAAGTAAATGTTTCATCTAGTTTTTACTAGGGATGCAAGGAATAAGTAAATGTTTCATCTAGTTTTTACTAGGGATGCAAGGAATAAGTAAATGTTTCATCTAGTTTTTACTAGGGATGCTAGGAATAAGTAAATGTTTCATCTAGTTTTTAATAGGGATGCTGGGAATAGATAAATGTTTCATCTAGTTTTTACCAGGGATGCTAGGAATAAGTAAATGTTTCATCTAGTTTTTACCAGGGGTGCTGGGAATAGATAAATGGAGGTTAATTTAACCCCCCCCCTCCCCGTGGCTCACCAACCCTTATAAATTACTGAACAGCTTTGAATAACATGATCCTTGTAAATGCAAATCTGAGATCAAAGAAAAGATACCTAACTGTATCCTCTAGTTTTTACCAGAGATGCTAGAAATAAGTAAATGTTTCATCTAGTTTTTACCGGGGATGCTAGGAATAATTAAATGTTTCATCTAGTTTTTACCAGGGATGCTAGGAATAAGTAAATGTTTCATCTAGTTTTTACCAGGGATGCTGGGAATAGATAAATGGAGGTTAATTGAACCCTCTCCCCCACCGTGGCTCACCACCAACCCTTATAAATTTTAGATTTTCAAGGGAGGGAGGGGACATTGGGCAGTTTTTTTTATAGTAGTCCCCAAACTTTGGTGACTTATTGAATTTTGATTGGATGGTTCATTTAGTTGAGTGCCCAAACGTTTCAATCACTAATTGTAATCTAAAGAATGGGTAAATTTGTGTACATCAATTTAGCGGCCATTGTCTTATCCCTTTAAATCCCTACTGATCTCTGTAAATGGTGATAGGACATTTTTTTTATAAGTTGGTGGTTGATAAATATTTGAGGGCAGAAAAGACTTGAGGGCCTTTTTATATCTAAACTTACATCCATGACCTAACATTTTATTAAACGATTCCTCATTCGTTGGTTTAAACTAAAAACTCTTGATGGTGTTATACAAACCTAGTTTTGTTCAAACTTTTTAACAAACAAATTGTATCTATAGAAGGGTTATTTTTGGTTTCGTAATTGGGGATGTATCTCGATTTATCATTCATTGTCTTATCCCTAAAGACCCTACATCCTCTGTCCTTTAACTTCAGACATACAGACAGATCAGATCAAGAGTAGCTGCTCAACTAAAATTGCATGGACTAACGCAATTTTCATAATTTTATTATGCTTAATTATTTTACTGTTTAATTATGATGAAAGATAATTGAACATGGAATCATTATATTAGTATGGCTTTCAATCCGCTGGATTAGAACTGGCTCTAAGCCATATTGAAAAACCACATATAGCATCGAATTACAGATAATTTTCCACGATTGTTAAAATAAAAATCATAAAATTATTAAAATGAGTTTTGTTAGACTAGTCCTTTGTCCCATTGGGCCGAACAAAACTGTTTTTTTTTAATCTTAATTTTTTAATATCCACGGAAAGCTGTCTATAATACGACGTGATAAATAACTATTACTTTTGTCTGTATGTTTCCTTGTCCATTCGAGTCTCGAAAAAGGAAACGTGGCTTTGCAAGTTCGCACAAAGTCTTTAGAAGCCTTTTATAGCCTAAAACTCTTCTAGAAATAATTGAAACATATTTAATCTTTCAGCTGCGCTACTTTAGAATATAATTATCCTATAGTTATAATGAATAATTCAGATATAAAAAATATTATATAATTAAAATAAATGAAATAAAACACTTGGATCTTGTGCTGTACACTGTAAAAGGTTGTTGGAAACATATTTCTAGGATTGTTGACCGGGATTGCTAGATCTAGCAATAAGGGGGGGGGGGGGAGTTTTAACACTTTTAGTTAACATGGAGCATACGCTATAGAGTGAGAGAAAAGGTTATTTGGCAATTTGATTTGGCCTCCATGTTCAGGTGGTATCTGGACAGATAGAATTTTTTTGAAGTCAACTTATAAAAAAATATGCATCTTTTTGATTGTTATTTACATATTTGAAATAAGAGCCCGAAAAGCACATAGTGGAAAAGTACCTAAGAAAAAGATATTCTTTTACAGTGTGTAGTTGAGAAATTGCTGATACTCCAATATTTTTCTGTTATCAATATTTTTATTGATTCCTATTATTCAATATTCATATCAAACTCTTTTCTTTTCCCGTATTGAATTATTCTTTTTATGAATACACTATTTTTTTTAGAAAAATATGAATTTATTTCTAAAACTTTTGTAGATACAACCAAAATCTATAAAAAAAATATGAAATAATAAAAGATAAGAAAAAAATATATTGAAGTAGTGTCTAATGTTTTTCAATCATAGATTTATAAAAAAAAGACATAAAGACAGCTGCGATATTTGAAAACATTTTAACTTTATTTGGATAAAAGTAAAGCTTCCCTAAACAGCTAAGCTTTCAACCATTACTGAGATATTAAGGAACACAATCCTAAAATGTAAAACCAGGGCTGGAAATACATTTTAAATGCAAGTGCACATTTCTGTACATAGAATGGATATAGGATATTATTATACGTGGATATATTGACAGGGGAAAATTGTCATAACTTTAGATTGCTACTATGCATCTCATTTATTTGTCAGGTCCTTTATGCAGTGGGAGTTAATTGTTTGGATGGGGGGTATCATTAATTTAGCCAGCTGCGAGCATCTCTTTATCAGAGTACATGAAAATCTGGTGCAACATCCAAGTAATACTACATTGTACATACATTTATTTATATTAAGCTTATTTTCATAGACAAAAAATATTATCATTGCAATTTTATCCACTAATATTAGAGATATTAAAATGGTACACTAATAGAGAATAAAGGGAATACCTTTGCTAATAAACAGGTTATCTAATTACCGTCCACAGTTAAGATTCCCACAAAGGTGATGTTGGGACATACTTTATTTGATTATCTGATCTAATATAATATACTTTATTAATGGATATAATCTCTTCATCCTCTTATAAAAGTAACAGGATCTGTGTCTGTGTGTATGTACCGAAGGATCTCGCTAACCACTGAACCGCTTTGGTCTGATCTAAGTTACACTACTTTGTCAGTGGATATTATCTCATACTAGGAAAATATGCACAGTATTTTGATTCAATGGGTCTTCAAGTCCACACAATTATTTTTATACAAAAGTAACAGGATGTCGCTAACCGCTGAACCGATATGATTCTCCTTTACAGTGTAGCTTTCTATAGGTCCTAAAAAATAATTTGTCAATTTAGGCTGTTAATATGGACCTTATAAATTGGTCGCTTAGTGTATCCAGTAGCGGGGGGGGGGGGAGGAGGGTATCGTTATTTTATCCAGCTGCAAGTATCTTTTTATTAGAGTACATGGAAATCTGGGGCAACATCCAAGTAATAATATATCGATTGTGCGGAATCGAAGACACACCGTTTGATTCAATGAAAAAAATATCCTTTTTTTCTGAATTCTATTAGACCTTATTGCCCCGGACAAGTGTATCTGGGGATTGTTATTTTAAAGTACATAATAGAATCATCCTACTCTTTTGAGACTGGAAGGATAAGGACAACAATTTTAATGATCTGAATTTAATTACAGAATTATGAAAAAGATCAATTAATATTCTATTGATCTATCCCTTCTAACAATAATGATATCAATACATGTGTATACAGGATTTTTAAAAAATGGAAGTCCATCTCTAAATTTATTTGATTTGTTCCTTTTTGTGTATAAAATCCAAATGCCTTGCAGAATTTTAAAGGGAAGCCACTCTATAAATATTTATTCAGATAAGGAAATATTGAGTGAAAGCAGGGATCTATCTAAGTGATAAGACAACGGATTATTAGATATTGTAGATTAGAATAAATGGTGGAAAAGTTTGTACGCTGCTTGTTTAAACCAACTAATTATTGTTTGATGAATGTATCATCCATGGTTCTTATGCCAAAGAATGCTATAACTTGTTTATAAAACTTTGGGTACTAGCCTCTGTGCCCCTAGCATCTAGTGGCTCTGTATACAAAGAGGGGTTTTAACAAGTACATTTAGCTTAAATCCCTAATAAAGCTTAAATCTTAAATTAAAATATCTAATTTGGAATTTTAAGCTTTAGACAATAAAACCCTACTACTTTAAATAATACGATTGGCAATGCTTGGCTTTCTACTAATACATGTTGTCCTTGTTAAAATGAATAAAAAGCATACTTGTCTTATAACCAAAACATGCACACACAGTTTTTGGTGAATTTTAAAAACATGATATTTTTAGTTGTGCAGCTTTTCAAAATATTATTTTGTCCATCAGTTTATTTTATTACTAGCGGCTACGCCCCTAGTGGCCTCTAGTGGCACTTTCAATGTTTTTTTTTAATTTAAAATATCTAATTACAGAAATAATTGGTTTATGTTTCGTTGGAGTCTCTTTTTCGGGAGGGGTAATTTTTTTCTAGGGGCGATTTCTCCTGATAGGGTGGTGGTACCCTCCCCCAAAATAGTTATAAACCTTCCTGGGACTTATGAGAAGCTACCCTGTTAAGGAGAACCCGATCGGTTCAGCGGTAAGCGAGATCCTTCGGTACAAACACACAGACAAACAAACACACAGACATCCTGTTACTTTAGTATAAGGATAAAATGTTTTTGTTCGTCTGTTAAGATCTCCTAACCACTGAGCTAATTTAATTCTCAACTTGAGGGAAGCTTCACATGGGTCGCTGAATGGTTTTATGCTAATTTTGTGTAGGTACGTTCCCTCAAAATAGATGTAAACCTTCCTTGGACTTATGATAAATTTCCCTGAATAGGAGAACCATATCAGTGGTTATTGAGATCTTAAGCTACATACAGACATTTTGATAATTATGTGAAATGTCTGTTTTCTAGTGTTTTTAAAGGTGAGTGGGGGGGGGGGGGCTGAGAATAACTCCCCTCGTCCCCAAAAAAGAAATTTATTTCCCTAAAAGCTCTGCAATGTAAAAAGATTATCTATCTTGTTTTAAAAGAATAAGCTTATATTTAAAAATTGACCCCATTTAGGTTTTTTTCTGCACTTTATAGCACATTTTGCTAATTTTAGCATATCATGTATATTGTAGGCTAGTTTTTGAGGGTCAGTACTGTATCCTTTGTTATAAAAAAAAATTAGGTATCAGTGATATGGCAATTGAAACAATGAAAACAAATAGATTTAAATGATTAAAATCACTGGCTAAAAAGTTTAAATATATAAGGGTTGTTCAACCCTTTAAAATATTTTTAAGAACTATACGTTTTTTATGCCAACTAATAAAGAAGGTGAGTATAAAATTTTGGTTACCAGTATAATTTGCAGTTCAGTGTCCATTCCTTCACGCTAAACTACATCAATCAAATAATTGTTCTATTAATTTAAAACTATGAATTTATTTATTAAATATGCCTTAAGATATTAAAATCAGGGTTTTTAATTCATCTAATATTAAGATATATTTATATTGCTGCATTTTTTATCATATTAAAAAATCTCCCAAAGGAATAGTTCTACGAAGTGTATTTAAAGAGTTAAGGTACTTAGAGTAGTGAACTTTTATATGTCTTAGTAGAATATATTAGGCATTGGATAGATATGATTATATGTTAAAGAATTTTTAACATTGACCAGACCAAACTTTTTTTATTTGACAATATCTAAAAAAGTCAAAGTGATTTGCCACTTAAATTACATGAGAATGGTCCATTTTTTTCCAAATATGTATAGCCAAAACACCAATATCAGAGAATCTTTTTCCACATATTTCACAAGAGTTATAAAAAAATTGAACAGGGGTTCCCCTTGGGACAAGTTACTTAAAAAACATAAAAAATAACGTCCGGTTCATTATAGGACAGGTTTTCTATAGATTCTTTTTAAAAAAATAAAGAAAACCGTCCGGTTTACTTACAATATACACATTATCTCACGCGGAAATACCAACTAACCATACAACATATATATATATATATATAAAGACCATTCTCATGTAATTTATGTTGCAAATCACTAACTTTTCTAGATATTGTCAAATAAAAACAGTTCGGTCAGGTCAAAGTTAAAATTCTTTATCACATAATCATATCAATCCAATGCCTAATATATTCTACTAAGACATATAAAAAGATCACTACTCTAAGTACTATACTAAATATTTTATTGGTCATTCTTTGTTGTTATGTGTATTTTGTTGTATAAAAAGTTTGATGTTCTATTAACTAGTAAATGCTATCTAAGGTTGTATTTATGACAAAAAAGTTTTTGCCATATATAACATGCAACAAAGTTGAAAATAAAAATGAAAAACTCATTTTTTAAGGAAAATCCCTGGTCAAATCTTTTAATTTTAATCAATAACTTTATATTATGAACTACTACGTTATTTAAAATAGAAAAAACTTACAGTTCACAATTTTTTTAAAATGCACTTCGTGAAACTATCCCTTTACAGATGTTATCATTTTTATTTGCAACATGTATATTGATTTGATGTTTATATTTAAGTAATAATAATATATTTATATAGAATATACATGGATAGTATGACACGAGAAAAATTGTCATCAATTTAGGTTGCAATATTCCCTCGTATTTATAGGTCAGGCCGTTTATCCAGTAAGAGGGGAAGGGTTAGGGCAAAGGAGGGGAATGGGAGAGATCGTTATTTTAGCCCGCTACAAGGTGCACTTTATTATAGAACATAAAAATCTGGTGTAATATCCAAGTAATAATAAATCCATTTTAATAATATTGTTTATTTTTCCTAGGTAAGTGAAATAATCATTTATTTACATTAGAGAAGATCCTAGAGGTAAGTCAACAATTAATCGTATTATAGACAGAATTCTGCAGATAATAAAACGAAAAATTTAAAGATTAAACTAGATTTGTTAGCTCTGAGTGGCCGAAGTCCCGTTCTAACAAAACTGGTATCAATTTTATGATTATTTAATTTAATATTCGTGGAAAAGTGGATGAAATACTATGCTATACATGATTTTTCAATATGGCTAGAGAACCGGTTCTAATCCCCCTGATATTAATCGGTTTCAAAGCCATACTGCAAAATTTGATAATCTTTTATTATTTCAATTATACAAGCGGTTATGCCCATCGAAAATTCTAGATGCACTTAGGAAGGGGAGGGGGGAAGTCGACCCTCAACGTTCAATTTTAGCCTTAAAAAGAAAATGTAAATAATTGGAGGGGTATTCAATATGGGCAATTTTTATCTTAGGACTCAGGAGTTTAGAGGAACCCTCCCCTAAAATAATCTTAAACCTTCCCTGTGTAAGAGCTTCGCTGTAAAGGAGAACCATAACGGTTAGAATATTGCGAAATACTTTGTCCATTGTGAAATCCCTTTATCAATGCAATTTTTAAAAATAAAAATAAACACTTGTATAAATAGTTTTTAATATAAACAGATTTTTTAATATAAAAGTAAAAAAATAAATATCTTTTAAGCCACGTTATCTTATTCGTTGGGTGTTTTTACTAAATGTGAGTGGTTGTTTCTAAACAAATATAAGGTCTGTTCTACCAATAATTTTAGTCTTTAGAAGGGTTAATTTAATTTTTTATCATCATCATAAGCTACCTACACAATTTATTATTTAAAAATTTTCTGAACAGTTACCCAAAATATTCCATTAAACTCATTTAACTAATACATTTTAGATAAGGATCAATTTGCTAAAATTGAGAAAACATTACCATGAACAATCAATATAAATATTAAATACATCATTAATATTGATAAACGAGATTACTCCTTAAGTAGATTATTGCAAAGTTACCCACTAATCAAAATTCTATTAAACTTAAATTTTGGAGTCAACGAATAAGATTAAGCGTAAAATTAAGCTTTGGGCACCAGAGTAATTTACAAGATAATACACTTACCATATTATCCTTTTATGATACCATTTAAGTAAATTTTTCTCATTTTTTTCTTTATAATATCTTTCCCCGAAGTTTCCAAGTACCAATTTTTTTAGTGTATAATCAAGTTATCAATATTGTTAAAACGCTTACTCTAAAAAAATTATCGCAACAATAAACAAAATATCCCTTCATGAAGATTGAAATTATTGATTAAAAAGTCAGGACACTTCTAATTTGGAACCAACCAATCTAATAAAATATAAATATTTAAGCCAACGAATAAGTTAACGTACGTGGTTATAAAACTTTAGGAACCAGTGTATCTTACAGTCTAATGTCTCCTCCCTCCCTGTTAATTCACGATTACGGTACTTCTACCCAGGGAAGGAGCCATAGTTAAAATTCATGTATTGCATCGTATTATACACAGCTTTACACGGATAGTAAAAAAGATAAGTCACAAGATTGCACCCAGTTTTGTTAGCCCTCAGGGGCAGGATATTAATCGGCCATACTGGAAAAAAAGGTTAAGATTTATTTTTGATTTTGTATAGTGTATTTTGTAAGAGTAAATTATTAGGTTGCTTAGCCACCATTATGCCTTTCATTATCTGTTCAATTTATCAATTTTAAAACAGATAGATAAGTAGATAGATATATAGGCCAATCCTTTTAATAAAGTTCAGGATGTCTGACTGTTATTTGCTAAGGAACTAGCTAATCACTGTACCGATATGGTACTCCTATACAGAGTAGCTTTTTATGGTCCTTGGAAGGTTTAAAGCTATTTTGGGAGAGGGTACCACCACCCATCCAAGAGAAATCGCCAAAATTACGAATTTTTTTTTAATAAGTGCCACTAGAGACCTTTAGGGGCATAGCCGCTAGTAGATAATTTAATGTTTAAATTTTATGAAAATGACAATTCATCATTTTACTATTTAAGGAAAACTGTCTATAATACGCTGCGATAAATAACTATTCTAATTGTATATGATAAAGTTTAATGAAAGTTGTTGACAAAGTTTATGGACATTGTGAGGCCATTTATTATTATTTTACACAGAATAAAGTAAGAAATAGAATGAAACCCGCGACCCTGGCTCAACGCGTAGCGCATCCGCTAGTCTTCGGGGAGGTGATAGCTTCGAATCTCAGCCAGATACCACGTCATAACTAAAGATGTTAAACATGTGCGACATTGATAGTTAAGAGTAGGGGGGAATGCCTTGGCCCATAAACAGGTGCAACTTATTACCCTGCACAGTTAGAACTTTTCAGGCAAAAGTTGTGCAATCAAAGGGTTGGATGTCTGTTGGATATTGCTTAACCAAATATCCGTCAGTGTTAAGATTATCGCATCCCATTTCACGTGGATGATGCTCTGGATTCTCTAGATGATCACATAAAATTTGAATTTGAATCCCGACCTGAGAAGAAATAGAAGATAAAACAAGGTTGACATACCATCCCCCCCCCCCCACACCCAACCTCAAGAGTCCTATAGAGGCCTCGAGGGGCGTAGCCGCTAAATGAAAATAAGCTGCCTTACATTCATACTTATCACTTTTTATTCTATGTTACTTCCAGACTTGTTAGAAACTTGGGCAAACTTATTAGGGAGGGGGAGGGGTCATTGGGCTGCTTATCACACTAGTCCCCAAAGTTTGATAATGTTTTCTTGTTCGTTGGCTTAACAACTTTAGGGACTTTTATTGAATTTTTATTGGTTGGGTCATAAAGATGTGTGTCCAAACGTTTCAACCACTAATTTTAATCTACAGGTGGTTTAATTTTGTGTATCATCATTGAGGATGTGCATCAATTTATCGTCCATTGTCTTATCCCTTTAGATCCCTGCAAACTTATTAATCATGGATTGTTTTTGTTTAGTTTTTATTTTATTTTAAAGTCTTTCGGATGTTTTTAGGCTTTTTTTAGATACATATTTTCGTGTTGTAGGGTAATCATTATTAGGAATATTTTTCCTTTACATTTTTTTAATATTTAAAAAACTTTTTTAGCTGCAAACCCCTTTTTTCTCTTTTGTTATTGTAATATATAATCAAATATTCAACTTTTTAAAGGCACCGCAGAAAAAAATCCTTACAAAGGCGAAAAATTAGGCAAATAATCTTTCAAATATTTCGCACCTAGGCGTTGTGCAAAACTGCAAAATAATAATATAGCAAAATGTAAATTAACAAATAACCAAGGTGAAAGAAGTATCTTTGGAATCTTAAAATGGATGTTGAATATAGGGTTGGAGAGGAACAATTTTTTCTTTTTTATCATTAGTGTGTGTGTGTATGTGTTTTGGGGGGAGCATTACTTTATTTTTTCTAGCGGCACTTTACGTAGGTGGGAGGAAGTCGACACCACCTCTTTTAAATTTTAGTTTTTCAAGCCACCCTCTCACCCAAAAAATGTATAAGTCCTCATAGGACCTATAATAAGCTTCACTGTAAAGGAGAACCATATTGGTTTAGCAAGCGAAACACATAGTAAGACTAACACATATCCTGTTACTTTTAAGAAGGGATCTCTTTCTTAAATGTATAATTAACATAAAAACAATCAATACAAATATTTTGCTATTTCACAAAAACAATTTTTGTCCCATTGTGAAAACGCGCAAATTTGCCATCCAAAGTTTTGAGATGAGGGGATTATCATTAACTTGTCGCAAATATATTTTCAACCTTTCTGCAGGGTTTTCAAGGATGGGACAATTGTGGATTCTAGTTTGAGTTGTAAATATTCTCGCCAACCGTTGAACTGATATGGTTCTCCTTTATAATGTAGCTTCTCATAGGTCCAAGGAAGGTTTGTAACTACTTTGTGGGAGGATAATTCTCCTAATAGAAATGCTATCAACCCCCAATAGGATTTTTTAAATTTTTCTTTTGGAAACAAAAACTGAAAATAGAGGGGTGACTCCCCCTCTCAACCTGAAGTGCCCATGTGGTATCCAAATATATCATTGTACCTAAACATAAACTAGTTTAAAAGTTATAGGTATAACCACTTACTCAATATGAAATATTCTTTACTATAATTTTTTTTTTAATTTTCCAATCCCCGCTTTCATGGTGGGTTTTCTTTAGCAATATAAACAGTACAGTAAATAGATAGATAGTAGAATAGATTAGATAGTTTGATTATTGAAATATGACATAATATTTTTATTTTAGTTTTCATATCGGGGCCAATTTAAATGAATTAATTTTATGATTTTTTATTTACTATCCGCGATAAGCTGTCTTTGATGCATGCGATATGTAAATATGAATATTCTTGTATAAAAGTAACGGTATGTCCGTCTGTCTGTCTGTGTTTGTTGCATAATATCTCGCTAACCTCTGGTCCGACTTGATTCTCTAAATCGAAGGTTTACAACTTTTTTGGTGATACTTATATTAAAATTGTATTATCCAAAAGTATGTTAATTAGGGACAGAAGGACAGACAAGCATTAATTTTAAAGTAGCACCCATAATAAAATATTTTATTTAAAATGAAGATGAAAAAGTAAACAAAAGAAAAAAAATAACAATAAAATATTTCTTTATTTGAATCAAAATGTATAAAAAAAAACATAAATTTGATCAAAAGGTTTTTTATTTGAAAAAAATCAGGGATCTCAAGTGATAAGACAATGGAAGTTAAATTTATGTAAAATATTCTGTAATTTTAATTTAGGACACTGCTAGTTTGTACCCATCAAGGGGGAGGTCATTTTCTAGTAAATTCCGTAAAGGTGTGTGTTATAAGGCCTAAAAATACTAGTAGAACGCTAAGGTGCTCTAGATATATGTATTCCCTATTGAATAGAACAATAGAGAAAAAAATTTTTTTTTTTTGATTACCGTACCTGGAAATTCTTTAAAAAATACGAAATTTCTATCAAACGCTTTGATTTGCTCAAAGTGACATAAATTAACCCTAAAAATGAACCTAACCTTAATTTTCTCAGAAACCATTTGATCAATAGAGTTGATTTCTTGAACTTAAGCTTTTATGAGTATGAACATCTCATGGTTTCGAATTCAACCCCCTTATCCCCACCCCCTAGACCTCCGGGGCTCAAAAAAACCCTGGAAATGAACCTAACCTTAATTTTCTCAGAAACCATTTGATCAATTAAGATGATTTCTTAAACTTAAGTTTTAATGCCTATTAACTTACTTATAGTTTTGAAGTTACCCTCCTGATGCCAAACCCTAGCTCTCCGGGGCTCAAATTAACCCTAAAAATTAACCTAACCTTAATTTTCTCAGAAACTATTTGATCAATAGAGATGATTTCTTAAACTTAAGCTTTTATGGTTAAAAACTGACTTCTAGTTTAGAATTCATCCCCCTGCCACCAACCCCTAGCCCTCCGGGGCTCAAAAAAACCCTAAAAATGTACCTAACCTTAATTTTCTCAGAAACCATTTGATCAATAGAGTTAATTTTCAAACTTAAGTTTTTATGCTTATTAACTTACTTATAGTTTCGAAGTTACCCTTCTAATGCCAACCCCTAGCCCTCTGGGGCTCAAATTAACCCTTAAAATGAACCTAACCTTAATTTTCTCAGAATCCATTTGATCAATAGAGATGATTTCTTAAACTTAAGCTTTTATGCTTATAAACTAACTTCTAATTTAAACTTAAAAGTAACGTTAAGTTTAGAAGTCACCCTATTGCCGCAAACTCCTAGCCCTCTGGGATTCAAATTAACCCTAAAAATTATTCTAACCTTAATTTTCTCAGAGATCCTTTCTTAAACTTCAGCTTTTAGTTTAAGATTCAGCCCCCTGCCACCAACCCCTAGCCCTTCAGGGCTCAAAACTCCCTAAAATGAACCTAACCTTAATTTTTTCAAAAACTATTTGACCAATAGAGATGTTTTCTTAGACTTAAGCTTTCATGCTTATAAACTATCTTTTAGATTAGAAGTCAGCCCCCTGCCCCTAACCCATAGCCAGGGTTTCGGATCCGCATTGATTTTTTGCGGATCCGGATCCTCCCAATTGGGTCAGTGCGGATCCGGATCCGGATCCGGATCCTTGACAATAAAAATAAAATCACCAAATTTTTCAAAAATATTTATTCTTTAATTCGAAGTCAAAATTACTTTTAATTTTCAAGTCTGACCCTAAACCTTAAAGATTGGCTCTCATCAAGAGAATGTCTGAGATTTTATATAAATTTAGGTAGATTTTTCCATTTTTTCCGCATTTTTTTGAGTCCAAGGATCCGGATCCGCATTTTTTTGCGGATCCGGATCCTTGGACCCAAAAATATGCGGATCCTTGCGGATCCAGATCCGGATCCGAAACCCTGCCCATAGCCCTCATGGGCTTAAATTAACCATAAAAATGAACCTAACCTTAATAATCTCAGAAACCATTTGATCAATAGAGATGATTTCTTAAACTTAAGCTTTTATGTTACCCTCCTGCTGCCAACACCTAGCCCTTTGGAGCTCAAATTAACCCTAAAATTGAACTTAACCCTAATTTTCTCAGAAACCATTTGATCAATAGAGATGATTCCTTTAACTTAAGCTTCTATGGTTATAAACTAACTTCTAGTTTAGAATTTACCCCCCTGCCGCCAACCCCTTGCACTCCAGGGCTCAAAATAAACCCTAAAAATTAACCTAACCTTAATTTTCTCAGAAACCATTTGATCAATAGAGATGATTTCTTAAACTTAGGCTGTTATGCTTATAAAATAGCTTCAAGGTTAAAAGTCAGCACACTGCCGCCAACCCCTAGCGGTCCGGGCTCAAAAAACCCTAAAAATGAACCTAACCTTAATTTTCTCAGAAACCATTTGATCAATAAAGCAGATTTCTAGGACTTTTATGGTTTAGAAGTCACCCCCCTAGCCCCCCAGGGCTAAAAAAAAAACCTAAAAAATTAACCTAAACTTGATTTTCACAGAAGCCATTTGATCAATAGTGCAGATTATTTTTGTCTAAAGCTTATATGATTATAAAATAACTTTTAGTTTGAAAGTTTCTTAACCTCAGTAACCACATTATTAAATGTTCAGTTGAAAGTTTAAGATATCGTTTCTATTGATCAAATGGTTTCTGAGAAAATTTAGGTTAGGTTCATTTTTAGGGTTTTTTGATCCCGGAGGGATAGATATTAGCGGCAGGTGGCTGACTCTTAAACTAAAAGTTATTTTATAAGCATAAAAGTTTAGGTTTAAGAAATCATCTCTAATGATCAAATGGTTTCTGAGAAAATTAAGGTTAGGTTCATTTTTAGGGTTTATTTTGAACCCTGGAGGGCTAGGGGTCGACGGCAGGGGGGTGAATTATAAAGTTTAAGTTAGTTTATAAGCATAAAATCTTAAGTTTATGAAATCATCTATTGATCGAATGGTTTCTGAGAAAATTAAAGTTAGGTTCATTTTTAGGTTTTTTTTGAGCCCTGGAGGGCTAGAGGTTTGTAGCAGGGAGGTGAATTCAAAACTAGAAGTTAGTTTATAACCATAAAAGCCTAAGTTTAAGAAATCACATCTATTGATCAAATGGTTTCTAAGAAAATTAAGGTTAGGTTCATTTTTTTTGTTAATTTGAGCCCTGGAGGGCTAGGTTCTGGTGGCAGTAGGGTGACTTCTAAACTTAACATTACTTTACAAGCATAATAGCTTAATTTTAAGAAATCATCTCTATTGATCAAATGGATTCTGAGAAAATTAAGGTTAGGTTCATTTTAAGGGTTAATTTGAGCCCCAGAGGGCTAGGGGTTGGCATTAGAAGGGTAACTTTGAAACTATAAGTAAGTTAATAAGCATAAAAACTTAAGTTTAAAAAGTAACTCTATTGATTAAATGGTTTCTGAGAAAATTAAGGTTAGGTTAATTTTTAGGGTTAATTTGAGCCCCGGAGGGCTAGGTTTTGGCAGCAGGAGGGTAACTTTAAAACTATAAGCAAGTTAATAGGCTTAAAAATTAAGTTTAAGAAATCATCTCAATTGATCAAATGATTTCTGAGAAAATTAGGGTTAGGTTCATTTCCAGGGTTTTTTTAAGCCCTGGAGGGCTAGGAGCCGGGGATAGGAGGTTGACTTCGAAACCATGAGATGTTCATACTCATAAAAGCTTAAGTTCAAGAAATCAACTCTATTGATCAAATGGTTTCTGAGAAAATTAAGGTTAGGTTCATTTTTAGGGTTAATTTATGTCACCTTGAGCAAATCAAAGCGTTTGATAGAAATTTCGTATTTTTTAAAGAATTTCCAGGTACGGTAATCAGAAAAAAAAAATTTTTTCTGGGGTTGGTGGCAGGGGGATGAATTCTAAACTAGAAGTCAGTTTATAACCATAAAAGCTTAGGTTTAAGAAATCATCTCTATTGATTAAATGGTTTCTGAGAAAATTAAGGTTAGGTTAATTTTTAGGGTTAATTTGAGCCCCGGAGGGCTAGGTTTTGGCAGCAGGAGGGTAACTTTAAAACTATAAGCAAGTTAATAGGCTTAAAAATTAAGTTTAAGAAATCATCTCAATTGATCAAATGATTTCTGAGAAAATTAGGGTTAGGTTCATTTTCAGGTTTTTTTTAAGCCCTGGAGGGCTAGGGGACGGGGAAAGGAGGTTGACTTCGAAACCATGAGATGTTCATACTCATAAAAGCTTAAGTTCAAGAAATCAACTCTATTGATCAAATGGTTTCTGAGAAAATTAAGGTTAGGTTCATTTTTAGGGTTAATTTATGTCACCTTGAGCAAATCAAAGCGTTTGATAGAAATTTCGTATTTTTTAAAGAATTTCCAGGTACGGTAATCAAAAAAAAAAATTTTTTTTTTCCCTATTGTTCTATTTAATAGGGAATACAAATATATAGAGCACCTTATCGTTCTACTACTATTTTAGGCCTTATAACACACACCTTTACGGAATTTACTAGAAAATGACCTCCCCCTTAATACTTAATCCAAATTTTTTTGTCTAGCAAACTTTGGGTACCAGTGTAATTTACATTCCAAAGTCCCCTCCCTATCTCTCTAAACATAAAGAAATATATCTAAAGCTATTAATACTTTACTCTTTATGTATTGTATTGTAAATTATTCATTTTAGTGCAAAATATAATTTAATTGCAATTCACCCCTCCCTGCTTGTTACAGTTTTACCCCCAAAATATTCGGCCCCTGAAAAAAACGGGCAAATTTAAAATTTTGCATCAAAGCGTTGTATGGTAATTTGTATTGTGGAGAAATTGCGAGGGGTAACTACTAAATTGCTACATTTTAATGGGACATTTAAATAAAATTAACTTAGTATTAAGGGGATAGATATGAAAACTTAATGATTATAAACAAAATTACCGTTTTATTTTTTGTAATAGTTGGTTTTTTATACTGGTTTGTATTAATAAAAATACCTAAGTTTTTTGAGCCAATGAATAAGATAACTTGGTTGTTCCTTAAATGTATATGAAATTAATATGTAAATGTAAATATTAATATAAGCCTATAAATATTTGAAATTTCATTGATCTTAAGTGATAAGACAATGGCCAATAAAGGGGGGGGGCGAAAGTGACACTTTTTGAAACCAAAACTAAGAGTCAACAAAGGAACTGAACTAAAAAAAGGGTTACAGGTCTAAGATTTTGCATGGCAGTTGCTTTATAGGGGTACAATATGGAACTGTGAAGAAACGGCGGCGCAACCGCCGAAAACCGCCGTTTCCCGCCGTAATTTTTGTTGCCTTTTCTCGGCGGTTTTCGGCGGTTGCGCCGCCGTTTTTTCACAGTTCCATATTGTACCCCTATAAAGCAACTGCCATGCAAAATGTCAGACCTGTAACACTTTTTTTAGTTGAGTTCCTTTGACTTTTAGTTTTGGTTTCAAAAAGTGTCACTTTCGCCCCCCCCCTTTATATACATCTCTTATAACGATACACAAAATTACCACTTGTGTAGATTACAAGTAGTGGTTGAAACTTTTCGACATTTAACTAAATAAACCAACAAATCAAAATGCAATATAAGTCCCTATAGTTGTTAAGGCAACGAATAAGAAATTATTATTGTAAAACTTTGGGGACTAGTATAATAATCAACCAAATGTCTCCTCCCTTCCTGCCAAAATTTAGAAGGCTCTTTATTTCTAGCGCATTTATGTAGTTGCGTCAATTATAGATTGGTTGAAAAGGGAGAATAAATTGCTCTTTTAGACTACATGCAATTTTTTTAATAGCGAAGCTTAACTTTATGTAGTCCTGTATGTCCGTCTGTTAGTTACTTTAGCCATTAACTTTCATTTAGCAGTTGTGGAAAAATGGATTTTCTTAGATGCCCTTAAAGATAGAAGTCCAATTTTATGTGAATATTTTTATGTCTAGTGACAAACTAACTTCGTTCATTTTGATTATATGGAAAATATGTTATTTTCTTGGCTGCTGTTAAAGATATATGGCTATATTTCTAATGAAGGTTAATTTAACTTAGCTGGATTAGCTGCAGGGGCACCCCCCCCCCTCCCACAACTTTTAACTTAATTTTATTTATTTTTTCGGGGGGGGGGGGGTATTAACCTTTATGGTGATTCTTTTGGAATAATGAATGTATCCCCCCCCCCCCCTCAAAAAAGTTTTCTGGACCTTTGAGAATCTACATTGTAAAAGGATAACCATTTTGTGCGGTGGTGTAGACTCACAGACATCCTGTTTATTTTTATACATGGATTTATGATTTTCGCTACCTGGTTATGATTCTGAATGTTATTATTCTTGTTTGTAAACCCAACCTATTTTTCATCTTCAGAAAGGCGCAGGATCCATGGACACGAATCCAAAGGGATAGGACAATGACCAATAAATTGATGATACACAAAAATACCCTTTAAGATTTCAATTAGTGATTGAAACGTTTGGACACTCCTTTTATTGTAACCATTAATCGTAAATTTGTCTCCGAAGTTCTTAAGCCAACGAATAAGATAACGTTATTATAAAACTTTGGGGACTAGTGTAATAAACAGCCCAATGTCCCTTCTCTCCCTGGTCCAAGGCTACAAAGATAGGACTATGGTCGATACACTAATCTACCCCTTTTTTTGCTTTTTTCAATGAAGCTTCTCGTAGGTCTTGGGAAGGTTTATAGCTATTTTTGGGTAGGGTACCAAAGAGAATTGCCTCAAGAAAAAAAATCAGTTTTTTACTTTTTCTCTTTAAAACTAAAATTTGAAATGGGGGGGTCGACTCCCCCCCCCCCCCCACCCCACCCCTAGTGTATATAAAAAGTAAATAGTAGATGAAAAAGATTTAGAATAAGATAACATGAAAATAAATAGCCTCAAATTAAATATAATCGATGTTAGGGTATATTTTGGTCAAGAGATCTTACGGGTCATGCCTGACCCCACCCTAGAAACGTGCATGTCCAACATAATATTTAAGCAGCGAAGCTACGCTTTTAGTTATTATGTCTGTAGGTGTTTTTTTTAAATTTTTATTCATCATATTGAGGTATGTTATGTTAATTAATAAATACTGTTTCAGGGATCTAAAGGGATAAGACAATGACCGATAAATTGATGTACATCCCCAATAATCATACACAAATTTAATCCTTCTGTAGTGTAGATTACAATTAGTGGTTGAAACGTTTGGACACTCAACTAAATCAACTAATCAAAATTTAATAATAGTTATTTCTCGCATCGTATTATAAACGGCTTTCCGCGGATATAGAATGTACAAGTATAAGATTAAAACTAGTTTTTTTTAGCCCCGAGATGCCGAAGGCACGGGCTAAAAAAACTAGTTTCAATCTTATGATTGTACATTTTTATATTCGTAGAAAGCTGGCTATAATACGATGCTAGACATAGTTTTTTCGTATGGATGAGAACCGGTTCCTATCCACCGGATTCGAATGAATACGAGAAATGTTATTATAAAAACTTTGGGGACTAGTGTAATAAACAGCTCAATTTACCTTTGCTACTGTACAATTTACCGCCAAAAAATGGGAAATAAAACTGTAAATTTATTATGATCATAAATTTAATATTAAGTGCTATCTAAATACAAGAACAAACATGTGCGATCTAGCTTATTTTAAACAATATTGTTTACTAGCGGCTACGCCCCTTGAGGCCTCTAGTGGTAAAAGAGGTGGGATGGGAGTGACTTACCCCTTCCCAACTTCTCAAGTGATTCTTTTCCAGAAAGATATTTTTTTTTTTCGGGGGGGGGTATATCTTTTTATTGAGCGGTATTCTTGATAGATGATTGTACACTAGACCGACTCAGAATTACCACTTTTTTTGAAATTCAATGGGCGCGCTATTTCAACCCATTCCTTTTATGATATAAAGACCAATGATACCAAAAAAAGTGTTCTGGTAGCTTTTTTTCAGCAATATGTCAAATTCGATTTTCATAAAAAAGGGGAAGGTTCCCCCCTGGGGGTGAAATTTTTTTTTCTTTCAAACCATGGCATTATACACCTTCCTGAATTCGTCTTGAAGAGTACATTAAGGATCAAAAAACGATTTTAAAATATTTTGATCATACCAAGAGCTATTCTCAAAAAACTAACAATTTTGGCCATTTTAGCAAAATCAGGTGATTTTGACGGTTATTTGAGGACAACTTTTTTTGGGATCAATATTTTTAAAAAACGTTTTTTGATTCTTAATGTACTCTTCAAGACGAATTCAGGAAGGTGTATAAAGCCATGGTTTGAAAGAAAAAAAAATTTCACCCCCAGGGGGAAACCTTCCCTTTTTTTATTAAATTCGAATTTGACATATTGCTGAAAAAATAGTCTGAGAACACTTTTAAAGGTATCAATAGTCTTATATTTATGAATAGAATGGGTTAAAATAGCGCGCCAAAAAATTTTGCATCTTGAGTCGGCCTATTGTACACTCCCCTAAAATTTGTAAGAAACCTTTCCAGAACCTATGAGATGCAACACTGCACTGTAAAGGAGAACCAAATCGGTTTAGCACTAAGCAAGATCCTTAGACATCCTACTTTTATTTATGGATTTTAATGTTTTGAATTTATTTAAATTAGATAAAAGAATATTCAAATGTACAAGACATACAAACTGACAAACTCTAGTGAACTATAGAAAATCTTCACATTATATAATGGTGTTTTATTTTTGCAAAAGGCTTCCTTCACCATTTGGTTAGTCAATAGATATGAAATATGTGGATATATTGACAGGGGAAAATTTGTCTATAATTTAGGTTGCTAATATGGACCACCTTTATTGGTAAGTTCGTTCATCAAGTAGGAGGGGAAGTGATGGGGTAAAGTGGGTAAATTGTTATTTTAGCCAGCTTGAGTTATCACTTTGTTAAAGTACATGAAAATTTGGTGCAACATCCAATTAATAGTGTATCGATGGGTTAGATGGATATATTTATTATTACTTGGATTATTAGATATAGAGGGGTAGTTATTATTTCTTATTTATACCTCTTATACTTTTTTTCCATTGAGGGAGAGAAGAATGGGGTGCGTATCACACTAGTCCCTAAAGTTTTATAATAACGTTTTCTTATTTGTGTATCATCATCAGAGATTTTCATCAATTTACCTGACATTGCCTTATCTCTATAGATCCTTTTTTTAGTTTTTTGTTTAATTCCTGATGATGAGGGCAGTTTTGCCCTCGAAACGTTGAATGTATGTCTGATACCTTGAGTTTTTTTTCTGAGGATTTTACATGTTGGGTCCGTAACCATTCGTTCTACTCTATAGATCCTTACTTCTCTTCTTTTTCTTTATTT
Source organism: Acartia tonsa (assembly GCF_053477335.1). Taxonomy (NCBI): domain Eukaryota; kingdom Metazoa; phylum Arthropoda; class Copepoda; order Calanoida; family Acartiidae; genus Acartia; species Acartia tonsa. The sequence goes on along the minus strand of NC_137270.1, from coordinate 40,580,383 downwards.
TTTTCATTTAGGTATCTTTTTGGATAACACAATGGACGATAAAATGTACATTGTACACCCCAAATTGAAACAAACAAATTAAATACCTGTCCACTTGAGTTTTGATGAAACGGACAATGCTATTTTGTAAAACAATATTCTAGATTTAATCAATGAATGAGAGAACGTTGAAAATCAGTTTAATTTATAGTTTAATGTCACATCCCTCCTTCTTTCTCAATTTTTCTATTGATCTGTCCATCTATATCTAGTATATACCTCTAACTGGTATATGGGAAGTATAATATATTGATAAAGGGGGAGGTCATTTTCTAGTAAATTCCGTAAAGGTGTGTGTGTTATAAGGCCTAAAAATAGTAGTAGAACGATAAGGTGCTCTATATATTTGTATTCCCTATTGAATAGAACAATAGGGAGCACCTTATCGTTCTACTACTATTTTTAGGCCTTATAACACACACACCTATACACACTTTTACGGAATTTACTAGAAAATGACCTCCCCCTTATAAATACTTAATATTATATATAGGGACATTGTGGTCTCAAAAGGACACTTTCGTTTTCTTCTTATATTCAATTCTTGCAAAATAATAGGCAAAATTTTTTATGAAGGTAACATGATTCGGTCTATGTGCACCAAAGGATCCCGCTAACCGCTGAACCGATATGGTTCTCCTTTACAGTGTGACTTTCTCAAATGGAGACTTTTTTTTATTTATAATCTTTTTCTACAAAATATGAAGCAAAAGTCAATACAAAAGTAACAGGATCTGTGTTTGTCTGTGTGCACCAAAGGATCCCGCTAACCGCTGAACCGATATGGTTCTCCTTTGCAGTGTGGCTTTCTCAAAAGGAGACTTTTTTCTATTTAAAATCAATTTTTACAAAATATGAAGCAAAAGTCAATACAAAAGTAACAGGATGTGTGTTTGTTAGTGTGCACCAAAGAATCCCGCTAACCGCTGAACCGATATGGTTCTCCTTTACAGTGTAGCTTCTTAACTGTATTTGAGGAGGACACAACCTCCCTTCCAAGAGAAATTCCACCCCCCCCCCCCAAATAAAAATCTTTTAAAAAATTCTAATATTCGTTCTGTTTGAGGGGTTATGGTACCCATACCCCAAATAGCTATAAAACCTTCTAAGGACCTATGAGAAGCTACACTGTTTGGGAGAAACATATAAGTTCCGCGGTTAGCTAGATCATTCAGTCCAAACAGACAGGCAGACAAAGATCCTTTTACTTTTAAGGAAAAAACTCAAAAACCAAAAAGACCATTTAACCGATATATTACAGAGTTTACTGTTTTATAACATACTAGTGGCTGCTCCCTTAGCATCTAAGGGCTCCATATTTGAACAAGGGGGGGGGAGGTCAGAAATAGCATCAAACCACCTCAAGACTTAGATTCACTAATAAAATAGCCTAAAACCATCCCAGAACCTATGTGAATGTTTTCTTTTAAATGAAGAATCTAGGTCAATTATACAACAAGTCAAATCATGCCCTTCTGACGTATTTAAAGAGTCAATTTTCGGAAAAGCTAAACTACTGAAAATAAAATTTTAATAAAACTTATTTTGAATATTGAAATATTTGAATAAACTTGGGTGATGTTTGATTGATATAATAATTGTTAATAATAACTTCTGTTTTTCATCATGAAGCTTAGGGATAGCACATCTTAAGATATTTTATAATTTATACACTAGCGGATACGCCTCTAGAGGCTACTAGGGTCTTTTTAGGTGTGGAGGGGGGACCATTTTTTCTTGGGGAGTGGGGGATGTAATTTATTTTTGGGTGGTAATTTTTTCTAGGGACGATTTCTATTTGGAGGGTGATGGGGTCCACCACAAAATAGTGAAAAACCTTCCCAGGGCATTTCTACTATGTAAAGAAGAACTATATCGGATCAGCTGTTAGCGAGATCCTTTGCTGCACAGAGAAAGATAGACATCCTGTTATTTTATTGCTTTATTTAGAGTACGAAAATTATTTTTGTTTGGAAGTAAAATCTTTACATTCTTGGGGTTGAACTTCCTTTATACATCCCTACATAGAACAGGGCTGGAGGGAGGGGACATTGGATTGTAAATTACACTGGTACCCAAAGTTTTCAAAACATATAATCTTATTCGATATTGTAGATCAATTTTGTTTGTACAATTTCTTTTGCAACTTGTTTTTAAGCAAAGGGGGAGGTCATTTTCTAGAAAATTCCGTAAAGGTGTGTAAAGGTGTGTGTGTTATAAGGCCTAAAAATAGTAGTAGAACGATAAGGTGCTCCCTATTGTTCTATTCAATAGGGAATACAAATATATAGAGCACCTTATCGTTCTACTACTATTTTTAGGCCTTATAACACACACACCTTTACGGAATTTACTAGAAAATGACCTCCCCCTTTAATAAAAATATACACTTTGTTTTCCTTAAGCCGGCTTAAAAAGCCAGGTGGCTGAAAAAAACAGGAAATCAATATTGTTGTTCTTCTTTCATGATTTATTGCTATAATTCAACAAGTTAAAATATCATTGTTGCATTTTTTTATATTTTTTATAAAAAAAACCTTCAACGCCCTTCATACAAAGTGATATAGACAGGGATTCGTAAAAAGTATTAACTTTAAAAGCTATCTACATAGTAGATTAGCGACTAAACATCTAAAGGCCTCTAGGGGCCCTTAAGGAAAGAGGTAGGGGGAGTGGAGTCGACCTTCAATTTAAATTTATGGAAAAAAAGACCCCCCCTTGCACAAATATTTTTTTATACTTTTTTTGAAATTAAAATTGCAAATAGGGGAGTGTTGACCCAGTCCTCTCCCCCTTATAGGCATCTAGGGGCGTAGCCGCTAACAAAATGTGTATGGTATCATGTATAAAAGCAAACGCCTTTTCCACAATTCATCCAAAATTTTTGGCTTCTGGATTTTAGTAAAATGTTTAGTCAGAAATATAAAGGATAACATTTAAGCTAAAAAAAATCCTTTACTCCATCCCCTCTCCTACTGGATGAACAAACTTACCAATAAATGAGTACCATGTTAGGAAGCTAAATTGACGTAATTTTTTGACCTGTCATAATATCCACGTATTACATATTCTACATCCATTATTATATAGAATTAATCAATTTTATTAGTTTGGAATATTTCATTCCCTTTATACTTGATTTAGATGTATATATGTTTCTATAATCTAACTAGAGTATCCTTAAATAAAAGTAACAGGATGTCTGTCTGTCTATATGTTCTGATTGATCCCCCTAAGTGCTGAACTGATATGGTTCTCTTTTACAATGCAGCTTCTTATAGGTCCTGGAAATATGTATAACTATTTTAGGGAAGGGTACAAACCCTCCCAAGAAAAATCGCCTGTAGGAAAAAGGACTAACCCCCCCCCAAAAAAAAAATAAGATAATTTTTTTACCATTTCTTCTTAAAAGCTAAAATTGAAAATTATGTGGAGGGGGCAACTTTCTCCTTTCGCCTCACCTCCAGTGCACCTAGAGGCCTCTAGTGGCGTATCCGCTAGTTCTAGCTAAGGTACTTATTTAAAAAAAACTGCTTTTATTTGTTTTGGTACTTAATGCCTGGACGAAATTTTAAAGCAGTTTCGCTAATTTTGATAATTGGCTATTAAAATTTTCTGTTGCTTTTAAAATTTTGATTATTTTGATTTAGTACAGGATTTTCTTTATTGCGTAATAAATTTAGTGATACCCAAAATAAATGCGCTTCTACTCTAAAACTTAGGTATGATAGTACGTCCAAATGTCGGTGTGGCACCTGCCATTGATTTGTTGATTACCTTACTAAATATCATACGAAAAAATTAAATTCTATTAATTTGTGGATTTCATATTCCAGTATGGCTTTGAAACCGATTGATATCCGCTGGATTAGAATCGGTTCTCAGCCATACTGTAAAATCATGTATAGCATTGTATTATAGACAGTTTTCTACGAATATTTAAATACAAACCAGTTTTGTTAACCCGGGCCTCCGGCCCTTCTATGTTAATAAAACTTTTTATTATTTTTTTTAATAACCGCGGAAAGCTGTCTATAATACGATGCGATTATTATTAAATCAAAATATCATACCTCTAAACCCACAATAGTTCGTATTAGAAAACAAATTTTTATTATTATTTTGGAACAAGCTATCAAGCTATTTGTATAATATTGTGCCAGTCTAGATATAAAAATGTAACTCGGTATATCCACCCAAAGTAGCAACCACAAGGGTGTTTCTTTGGTGTAGCAAATATTTATATCCACCCAATGTAGCAACCACATATGGTGTTTCTTTGGTGTAGCAAATATTTATATCCACTCAAAGTAGCAACCACATGGGTGTTTCTTTGGTGTAGCAAATATTTATATCCACCCAAAGTAGCAACCACATGGGTGTTTCTTTGGTGTAGCAAATATTTATATCCACCCAAAGTAGCAACCACATGGGTGTTTCTTTGGTGTAGTAAATATTTATATCCACCCAAAGTAGCAACCACATGGGTGTTTCTTTGGTGTAGCAAATATTTATATTCACCCTAAGTAGCAACCATCCTGTGTTACATTAAGGGGTTGAAACGTTTGGACACTCAAATTAATAAACCAACTAAACAAAATTCATTAAAAGTCCGCAAAGTTGTGAAGCTAACGAATAAGAAAACGTCACTATAAAAGTTTGGGGACTAATATAATAAACAGCATATTGTCCAATCTCGCTGTGCGCTGTTTTGTCTTTTTAAGCATGATTGTTTTAACTACTAACCACAGAGGGCCCCTAGTATGGCTGTTACATCTTTTTAGCGTGAATGTTTTGACTTCTAACCACAGAGGGCCCCTAATATGTGGCGGAAATGAACCTTTTTGTTTCAAAATTACCCCTGCGTGGGAATTTTTACTTACCCCTGCTACTACCCCAAGATATTATATTGGGGTCGGTATTTTAAGGTTTTTTCGTAATTGATATTTGATTATTGTTTTTACACAAAATAGCCTAAAACCTGTTAAACAGGGAGGGAGGAGACATTAGGCTGTCCTAAAAGTTTTACAATAACGTTTTCTTATTAGTTGGCTTAACAACTTTAGAGACTTTTATTGAAGTTTGATTGGTTGGTTCATTTATTTGACTGTCCAAAAGTTGCAGAAGGGTTAATTTTGTGTATCATTATTGGGAATGTTAATTATTGTCCATTGTCTTATCCCTTTAGATCTCTGAGGGCAACCCATATTCATAATCTTGGCCTAATGCTTGAATTATGCCCTATACTTCTACCCAAATAAAAGGGAAAGGGGGCGATTATGTTAGACGTAGCGATACTACCTTATAATCATCTATGTGTGTCTATCTATCTATCTTACAATACCAATCAATTACCGTATAATCGCGAGACTGCTCTAAGTAAGTCCTATGATGTTTTTTCTTTCTTTTTAAAATGGTTTTGGGCTATATTTTAAATCTTAGCCAACGACTAGTAAAATTATGAAAAATTGACATGTATTTATTATATGAAAGCTTCGCTTTTTTTGTATGGGTTTTACTTGCATTATTGCTTATTTGGTTTATGTATGTATATTTATTTATCTACCTTTATCTTTTTTCGATAGATATTTTATTATTTTTAAAGCAAAATAATAGATTGATTGATTTAAACATAGATTGACAAATAGATTAATTGATAGATTGGAAGATGGATTGCAAAAGAGTTTCATAAAATACATTATAAGACAGAAAAATTGATAGATTAATAATAAATTTAAAAAGTAGGTTGATTGATAGATTATATGATACTATTTAAGAAAGTTTTTATTTTATTTTATTTTTTTTTATATGTTTTTATAGGTAAGTCAAAAGAACTTTATAACGTGTTGTAATTTTATCAACATTAGATAAAACAAGAATGAAAACATCCATAAAAACAAAGCCCTGAAATGGTCAAGGACAAACGAGCATTATCGCCATAGTGTCAAAATTAAATGAGCATGTTATAAATGTATACCTAAGTCTAAACATAATTGTAAGTAATTTTTTTTGAAAAACTTTCATTTTTAGGACTTGATTATAGACATGCTTCCATTATAACACTATACATAGTAAAGTTTCGCTTTGAAAAAGTTATAACAATAGATTATCATATTATTTTAAGTTAAAGTTATAAGCTTAAAATCAAGAAAGTCCATTTTATTCAAACCCTTATTTTAATGTATACCATTGAACGTATTTTTGCGGAGTTAAAATTGGTAAAAAAAAAGGAATGATTCATTTCTATATGGGATAAGTAAGTTATTAAAAAATCGTTCAAAAATAAAAGGAATATACATGCTAGAAAATTATTAATACAATATTATATACTAAGGCTTTGAGAGTGGATTTTTTTATTTAAATACTAGCGGCTACGCCCCTAGAGGCCTCTGGGGCCACTTGAGAAGGGGGAGTTAAATCCCAAAACCAATATTTTTTATTTTATTTTTAATTTTTTTTTAGGGGGAGGGTAGTAATTTTTTTTCTGGGGGCGATTTTTCTTGGGTGGGTGGTGGTACCCTCGCCCAAAATAGGTATAAACCTTCCCGGGACCTATAAGAAGATACCCTGTAAAGGAGAACCTGATCGGTTGAGCGGTTAGCGAGATCCTTCGGTACAGACAAAAAAGCTTACTACTTTATATTATAGGATTCTTCAATTGATAATTTTCCTATAAAAGTAACTGGATTTCTATTTGTCTTGACTGTACCGAGGGATTAAGCTAACCGCTGAATCGATATGGTTCTCCTTTACATCGTAGCTTCTTTTAGGTTCCGAGAAGGGGAAGGGTATCACCCATCCAAAAGAAACCAAAAAAATTAAAAGGAAAGTTGGGGAAAGTGGAAAATTATCCGACAAATTAGAAGATCCCCCATTTATTTCATGCCTTTACATCTAACGGGTGCGTTCCAAGTTCCGCTAAACCCGCGGGTTTCTTTCTGCATGATATTGGCAAAATCGCCGCTGGCTATGCGGAGCTTATTTCCTTTTTCTCATTCTCATGCTGCTTTTTAGAAAAGTAGCGCAGATACTCTTAAATTTATATTTGTCTGTCCTTCAGTCAGTCAGTCTTTAACGCCTATGGTGAAAATGAGTATCTAGTCTATACATTTGCCCATCTGTCTGTCGGTCGTGCTTCAAAACAAATAAATCTTTGATATATGGTTTTGTGATATTCTTATAGTTTTTGCATATTATCTCTCTTTATTTCTTTGTCATGCCAACTGAACATCTGCTATATATCTTCCTTTGTCCGTTTGTTTCACTAGAAAAATGTCTGAAACCACTCTGAGGCTAAAATTATAAATTGTAAAATTAACCAGGACATATGTGATACTACCCTAACATGAACGGGCAAACAAAAAATACCTCCTACCCTAATGTAATAGGTATGTTTTATTTAGTTTGAACTTGTGTTAGCTTGTTTTTGCTGCGCTACTTATGAACATAGCTTTCTTTGTTTTTATTTGAAAGAGTTAAAAGTACCTAACAAATTCTATTCAAATATATTTTTAAAGGTTTACAAAAACATTTTTGATACTTTTTTAACTTTATCCTATCTATAGCTAAAAAGTTAATAAATAGACTTTTATTTAAAGTAATCCATATAGGTTTTAATTCCATATGACTATTTTAATATTTTTTACATAATCGGCCGAGGATTTAAACCAATTTGGCAATTCTAACAACTTAAAATCAACTGTAAGAAGAGTTATGATTTAAAATAACAATTTTCGAATGAGTTTATTATTATTTTAATTTGAAAGGGGTTAACAAAAGCCTTCCGTTCAAAATAGATATTATTTTAAACAAGGGAGCTAGTAATATGCCTAAAAATATATAGAAAATTACTATTTTTAGCCAGGGATCTAAAGGTATAAGACAATGGCCGATAAATTAATGTAGATCCCCAATGATGATACACAAAGCTACTCCTTCTGTAGATTACAATTGGTGGTTTCAACCAAATTCAACCAAAGTCCCATAAGTTGTTAAGCCAACGAATAATATATCGTTATTATAAAACTTTGAGGACTAGTGTAATAAACAGTCCAATGTCCCTATCTGGTTATTACATGATCCAAGAGTCTTAATTCCTATTATTTACTATGTCTATTCTATCCTATTAACTTCATTATCGCTAAAGGATTATATGAGTTCATTTGTGTGTGTTTGTGTGTGTGTATGTGTAAGGAAGGGAGGGAGGTGGGGGCGTAAAAAGTCCTGTTTTTGGTTTATTAGCACGGTTAAGTTTTCTTAAAAACAAGGATGTCAACATCATAAAAAAGTTGCCAAATGAATTTAAAAACGTTTTAATTTAAAAATTGACCTACGGACTTTCTGGTTAAGATCACAGAGTTGCTACGCTTTCTAAATTGTGCCTAACTGATGTAGGAATTATCATGTCAAGTTTAAAATCGATATGACAATTCTAACATGTCTAAATTAATGATAAGACGTATAAGTTAATTCTGACCGAAACGCTTTGAATTAAAGGAATAGTAAGCTTTATTATAGAAATAGAAATTCAGTTTTCTTCATAATTTAATCTTTTTTATGTCCTGTTATAATATGAAATATTTAGAAAACGTATCACAACCCATTTTTATTTCATGTTGGAGAGTATGTGTTTCCAAAATACCCAACAACAATTAAATGCAAGTTTTTTATCCTTTAAATTAAAAATATAATCTATAATACAAAGTAGAACGATGTCTGTCCGTCTGTCTGTCCCTTAAGATCTCGGTAACCACTGAACCGATCGGATTCTACTCTTCAGGGTATATACCTATTGGTCCTGTGGTGGTTTTAAGCTATTTTCTTGGGGGGTGGGACACCCCCAACCCCCAAAAAATCAAAAAATCCCCCCCCCCATTTTTTTTTTTTTTTTGCTGAAGATTTCCTTGGTTTAACGAATTTCACCTTAATTTTTTTTATCACCTCTAGGGGCACAGCCCCTAGAGGCTAGGGGCGAAGCCGCTAGTATCTTATTTAAAGTATTAAGGTTTTTTATCCTAAGCTTAAGATCTTAATAACTACTTAACAGACTGGGTCCTCGATTTTAGGTAATTTTCACATAGACCCTATGATGGTTTTAGGCTATTTTTTTTAGATTTTAGGATTATTTTAAGCTGTTTTTCTAGCCCCTTCGAAAAACAGAGCCCCTAAGTGCTAAGTGCGTAAACTCTAGTATCTTATATTTCATCTATTAGCGGTGAATAAAGTTAAAACTGTCAGTTTACTTCATTTGTTTAATATTGTGTTTTAGTTCTCTGTTGTTTTTTAAGTTATGAAATTAGAAAATAAAATTTCGCTGTTATTTTAATTTTTATTGGTTGCAAAGTTGAAACACTATAACTGTTTCAAACCCAAAATAAGTAACTAACTTCCTTTTTACATCAATTTTTGAAAAAATTATCGCCATACCTCCTTTTATGACAGCAACATAGATATATCATAGAGTAACTAACAAAAGAGTCAAAATTCATAGAGTAAGGCGACATTAGGCTGTCTATTACATTAGTCACTAAGGTTTTATAAAAATGTTTTCTTATTCGTTAGCCCAACAACTTTGGAGAATTTTATCGAATTTTAATTGGATGGTTAATTAAGTTGAATGTCGGAATGGTTTAACCAATAATTGAAATCTACAGAAAGGATAATTTAGTGTATCATCATTGGGGATCTTATCCCTTTAGATCCCAATTAAGGTTTATAAAAAATAGTTTATTAATAAATTCTTAATGCAATGTAATTACCATTTATGAATGTTGAATATTAAATGTATATGTTGTTTTGTCCCAATAAATATTTGAATTTGAATTTGAATTACATAAATTACCATTTTCTTCTGAGGTAAAGACCCCCCCCCCCTCCCCATTGTGAAAAAGATTTTGTTACAAAATTTTCTTTCTTTTTAAATGTTACAAATATGCAATATTTTGGATTTTTATCTATCCCTCCTAGCGGCCACAGGAGCCATAAAATGTAATATTTCTTATTTTTAAATCCTTGCTGTTCAGTTTGTTTTGATATCTCTTAACAGTTTCTGATATATCAGGGGGGGGGGGGGGATAATCCCCACCCTGAACCTTGAATAAAGATTTTTAAAAGCCCCTCACGGAATATGGTTAAATATGATTGAGTCTTCTAGTTGTACCAAGCACAGACAAGGGTTGTTGATTCAATAATATTCGAAAATTCATTCATTGTGTATTTTTGAGGCATACTTAATTATTTAAAAATCATTCCTAGTCTTTAAATGAATCTCCATTTGAATTACTCTATGGTTGTATATTATACATGGGTTTGCTAAATCTGGGCTTGCTCTTAATTGGATTAGGATATAATTAGCCCAAATATAGATTGATTACTTACAGTATATGCTTATAAAACAAACATAAAAAACAACGCGGCATTAGCGCGTAAATGACATCGTGCCCCAGTTTGCAGTGACGTTAATATTAAGAATTTGGGGGGATGCCTTTGACAATAAACAGGTAAAACACAATTTATATATAGGTATTACATGTTAAATGGTCGTGCAATCAAAGGGTTGGTGTTTAGTTTTATAATACCCATAGCAAGAGTTGGATTCATAAATAGCTTAATTTTTTTTCAGGTGTAAAGAGTATTTAGTATTTAGTGACCGTCCTCAATTATATACAGACAAAAAGACTAACATGTTCTAAACCTAAAAAGCCTTGCTATTTAAATTTTTTATACGTTTTTTTAGAAACACTTCTTATATTAAGAAGGCAATAATTTTATGGTTGAATGAGGTGGGGGGGGGGGGGGGGGCGGTGGTTGTTAAATTAGCACTTGGGTAGTTACTTATACTTTTGGTACTTTTTATATGTGTAGTAATACATTATTTTACATTTTAAGGATTTATATACAGCTTTCAAAAGTAACAAAAAGTATGGTATCTGTAGTGGACTATTTTATAATTTTAATCCATAGAAAGGGGTAATTTTGCTTATCAATGGGAGATGGACATCAATTTATCGTACATTGTCTTATCCCTTAAGATCCCTGAATTTTATATCTGTCTATTAAGTTTTCTATTTTTTTTTCTTTTAAACTGGCTATCTATCTATGAATATTTCAGCAGCTAACATATCAAACTAAACTTTTTTTCAACTTTTCAATATTTTTCAAAGTATATAATTCCTTAAAAATACCACCCTTCAAATCCTCATAATAAAGTAACAGGATTGGATGTCTGTCTGTCTGTTTGTACCAAAGGATCTTGCTAACCGCTGTACCGTTGGGGTACTCCTTTACAGTGTAGCTTATCATGTTCCTGGGAAGGTTTATAGCTATTTTCGAGAAAGGGTACCTCAACCCTGCCAAGATAAATCCTCCCTAAAAAAAATAACCCTTTGCAGTAAATTACCAAGGAACTTAATATTTTTTGGAAGGTTTTTGTATTTGGATTGGAAAATGGAAATAAAAGTTTAAATAAAAATGTATAAACTTTTTGAATACGTTGATTATCTACCTAACCTAAAACTTCTATTTCTTTTTTTTGTCTATTTTTTTCTTTCTCTTTTATGTATAATTTTCTCTCACATTTTTCCATCAATTATTTTAAAAGAAGAGGTAATTTATCGTTCATTGTCTTATCCCTGAAAATCCATGACACATTGTTATTTTAAGAGAAAGAAAATTTTTTCATAAACCTGTAAAGGAGAACCATATCGGTTCAGCGGTTAGCGAAATCCTTCGGTACAGACAGATAGACACATAGACATCCTGTTACCTTCATGTAAGCATAATGGCTACGCTAAATATGAACATAATTTTCCCTTTTTTTCATCAAAAAGTTTAACCTTTTAAGCTGCTTTATTCATTAGCTAAAGTTTCTAAAGTGTTCTGAATTATTAATAGTTTGAAATTTATTTTACAAAATTTTAGAAATATGTACAGTGAAAGGCAGGAAAGGAGGGGACATTGGGCTGTTTGTAAAACTAGTCCCCAAAGTTTTATAATAACGTATTCTTATTTGTTAACTCAACAATTTTAGGTACTTTTGTCGAATTTCTATTGGTTTATTCATTAAGTTGAGTGTTCAAAAGTTTTTCAATTTCAATTTATCGGCCATTGTCTAATCTATTTAGATACCTGGTGAAAGTACAAGGGTCGATGAATCCTCCTTTAAATATTGTTACATGTACAACCTGCATTTATTTTGGGTAGGTAAGGGTTGTCGTTCAATTTAACCTTCAATGACATTTCCCTCCTCTGAAATTGTTTTCATTTTAATTAAAATTTGAAATATTAAACTTATATAATCAAGTACAATATTCTTTTAGCACTTAATTGTACAACTTTTATATAATTATAAAGCTTTTCTAAAAATTACAAGGACGGACATACGCACCCTTATTATATAGAAGCTTCGATACTAAGACATATGTACAAGAAGTCTAAATAAATTACATGGACGAAAGGACGGACAGACAATTCCTAAATTAAATAGAAGCTTCACTATAAAGACATGCATACAAAGCCTTTTCAAATTACTTGGACGTTAGGACGTACAGACAACCCTAATTATAGCAGATTAGAAGCCTAAACAAATAAACGGAGGGAAGGCAAAGGACGTACAGGAAAACTCTCTAATTATAAAGCAGCTTTGCTACTAAAACATATATGTGTATTAGAAGTCTAAACAAATTACACTGACGAAAGTACGGACAGATCAACCCTAATTATAAAGAAGCTTCGCTACCACATATATATGTATAAGAAATCTAAACAAATTACACGAGGCTTTGTGTAGAAAACACAAAGAAATCGGAAACAAGGATAAAAAGTTCAAAGGATTCGATGTCATATTAGATTGAAATTATTGGTTGACACGTTTGGACACGGCAAATTTGTAAATCCAAATTAAGATTTTTAAAAAAGACATGTTACTTTTTAGAAATATTTTAAAGAGTAGCTTTTCTGCATTGAGAGAGTGAAATAAGTATGACAACATCCTTAAGTAGCGAAGCACAAAAATCCTAGAATAGACAACGTACAAAGTGAGTTATAGGTAGAGAAAAAAAGAGAGAGAAATGCAAATTAAATATTAAAAAATAGCGGAACATATTTTATACGAATCATCACTAAATATTTCTGCTGTCTATTTTCAATAGAAGCCCAGAAAAATCATATTTCCCCAATTGCGTTACGTACGGACTGACGGACAGACAAAGTTAATTATAAAGTAGCTTGGCTCGCTACTAAAAAGAAAACAAATGAAAGACAAGAATTGACCTCCGGTCTGTGTATAGCATAGGACAGGGATAGGAATTCTCAAGATATTTATTTGTCGGATTCCCTACTTTACACGTTTGGATCGAATCCCTACCCCCTTCAGCTTAAATTTCAGTTTGAAAAGTTTTATGCAGGGGGGGAATGGACAGTGAAGTTTTAATTACACCTGTGTCCTGTATAGTACCCAAAGTTTTATCTAATAACCTTTTGGTTTAAATTTTGATTGGTTGGTTTCACACTAAAGTAGTGTCTAATCTTTTCAACCAATAATTAAAATCCTTTTTTTTGTCAACATTCTTGAATATTTCAGCTGTAAGTTGACATCCCTGTTTTTACATAATATTTTGCACATATGTATCTTTATCAGGGAGGGAGGGGACATTGGGCTGTTTATTAAACTAGTCCCCAAAGTTTTATAATAACGTTTTCTTATTTTGGCTAATAAAACTTTGGGGATTTCGTTGAATTTTGATTGTTTGGATAATTCAATTGAGTGTTAATCACTGTAATCTACAGAAGAGGTAATTTGGTGTATCATTATTTGGGATGCACATCAATTTTTCGTCCATTGTCTTATTCCTGGTATATTTTACATTATTTCAAGACATAATCACAAACATATTTTGCCTACTCTTTTTTTTGCGCAATTTCTAATGTTTTGTCGTGGAGCAAAGCTTCTCTTTAGTTCTATAATCTTTAGGGATACAACAATGGACGATTAAATGATGATAAACAAAATTATCCCTTCTGTAGATTAAAAGTATTGGTTGGAAAGTGGGTTCCATTGTAATTTAAAGCTCATTATCTCCCCCTTAGATAAAAATATTCTTAAATATAAATTACTATAGCCTTGTGTTAAGCTTTTAATTAATTAGCCTTTATTTTATTAAATTCCTTTTATATGATTGTTATTTTGAAACAAACAAGGATGATAACCTTCAACAAAAGCATAGCATTTAGAAGTTTAAAAACAATGATTCCTTATATTAAGGTAATAGAATATCTATGTGTCTGTATACTTAAAGCGAAGGATCTCGCTGAACCGATATGGTTCACCTTTACAGTGAAGCTTCTTATAGATATAGAGAAGGTTTACAACTATTTTGGAAAAGGGTACCTCCTCCCTCCCAAGAGTAATCGCCCCAAGAAAAATGATACCACTCAATTATTTTTTTCCATTTAAAACGAAAATTGGGAGTGGATGTTTAGAGAAATTTCACTTCAAACAAAAAATAATTATGAAAACATAATTTTTTCTGAATTGCTCTTTAGTTAATTAGGGTTAGAGAGGTTAGATTTCTTATGTAAATAAATTCTATTGGGTAAAATCTAACTTTTTGTCATTGGTTGACATTCTATACCTCTCCCCCCATATTAATCCATCTAATTCGCTTATTAAAGTAACAGGATGTTCTTCTGTTTGTATCAAAAGAAATCGTTAACCGCTGAACAGATATGGTTCTCCTATACAATCTAGCTTCTTAAAGGTCTAGGTAGATTTTTTACTTTTTCTTTTTAAAACTGAAATCAAATATATGGGAGTGAATCGATTCCCCTCCACCTTAAGTGCCCCTTGAGGCCTCTAAAATTGGAGAGGGGGGGGGGGAGTGGCAAAGTTTATGTAGGGAGATTTTGCTGTCTTTTATTCAGTCAAAATAATTATACACAAAAATTTCGTAGTTAAGAATCATTTGTCTCAAGTACGTTGAAACAGAGAAAAATTATTTTGTAAACAAGGTTGACAATATACAAAAGTAGCCAAGTCAACAGGTCAACAAAACTGGTTTTATCATATAATAATAGCTGTCTATAATATGATACGATAAATAACTATTCTTATATTGCTTATTTCACAATAAAACCTTTAATTTTAGGTAAGGATATGATGAAGTAGCAGTACATTTCTGTTCAATAAAGCTTCCCTGAAAAGGCTAGGGATAACCGATAACTTGATAGGGAAGAAACTGTAATTTACGCTGGTACCCAAAGTTTTATAAATATGTTATTTTACACTTTGGGTAGGTACTTTCATTTAATTTTAATTTTGATTGAACATTTGGTTGGTTTCAAACTAGTAGTGTTCTAACTTTTCAACCAATAATTTTGATGAATATGTTTGATATCTTTTATTTTTACCATTGCATTGGGGACTTAAATCCTCGATTGTCTTGTCCCCAAAGATTCTCATATCTTTAATCGCATGTCCGAAAATCATTAACATCCTTAGAAGAGGCATTACCGGCTACATTTCTTTTGCTTTTATTGTCATGCGCCTGACATTTTAGCACTAAAAATAATGTATGTCTTAGTATAGCCGTTGGTAAGATTTTAAGAAACAAGTAATCGGTTAGTAGTATAATTTTGAATGAAAAATTACTCTTAAAAGCCGTAGTATTAGTTTTAAACAAAGGTTTCTAAAGGTGTTGAGTCATTTTTATTTATTTTCATCAACTTTTCAAGTATGTATCTTTTCAGGAGCAAAGCTTTCCGTAATTTTATATCTTTGATACATAGTAGAATGATGTCTGTCCGTCTGTCTGAAGGTTTAGATCTAGGTAACCGCTGAATATTAAATATTTTTTTTATATTTATTATTATCTGTTGGATTAATATAAGTTCTCAGTCATACCAAAAAATCATGTATTATAATGTATTACAGAAAACTTTCCGCGGATATTAAAATGAAAAATTATAATATTGATACCAGCTTTGTTAGCCCTGAAGGGCTGTCTATAATATAATGCGATTTTAATAGTTATTTATCGCATCGTATTATAGACAAGCTTCCCGCGGATATTTAAATGAAAAATTATAAGATTAAAACCAGTTTTGTTTACCCCAAGGGGCATGGAAAAAATTTCTATTAAACTGCTATACATAGTTTTTCAGTATGACTTGAAACCAGTTCTAATCCATCGGATACTAATCGGTTTTGAAGCCATACTGGAATAACTATTGATGTGTTTGAACTTGTTTATTTAGCAACTCTTCACCCTTTTTAAATCTTGTTGTTCTTAAGTATCTTGTTCAATCAAAATAACAAGGATCATTAAAAACAAAATTGGCATTTTAACTTAATCTAAGTTTATATGATAATAGTTATTTACCGCATCGTATTATAGACAGCTTTCCCCAGAAATTAAAATGAAAAAAATTAAGTTTTAACCAGTTTTGTTAGTCCCGAGATTTGAGATAAACTTCTAACTCTCTTCTGTTGATTTCTTTGACCTAAATCATCTAAATTGTCTGTACGTCCGTCTTTAACGCAATTATTAAGTAGCTTCGCTTTTTTAAGCATTAAAGAACCTGATTGTCATTTTTGTGAATATTTGCAGCACTTGTTATTAATATACAACATATAGAGGCTTGTCCCGAGCTTACGGCCCCTCGGGGGCCATCAAAACATGAATTAATCCTGTTAGTTTTCATTTTCTATCCGCGGAAAACTGCGACAGTATAATTTACCAAGTATATGATAATATTCGACTATTACCTATAGCTCATTATACGAAATGAAAAAATAACTGGATTTTCTGACAATATCTGTACACTTTTCCAACAATAATATGTCCAAATTGTTCCTTTCCTGTTTTTATATTGGCCCAATTACTGTATATGAATCTAGAACTAATATATCTATTGCCTAGGTACCCATTTCATTGCCTCATAGGTCTACGGTTGCAGTGTTTTTAATTGAATTTCCAAGTTATTTGTTGTTAAAAAAGATGCATTTCAGAAAAATTAAGATTCGAGTAGATGAAGGAATCAAGGAATAATCGAGCTTTCTAAAAATAGCCCAAACCCTGTCTAGTATCAGTAAATAGATGCCCTGATTATGCAGTTATCGAGATCTTATTTACATATCAACTACTTAAGTAGAAGATTCATTATTTTTCTGAACTTTAATACATTTTCTCGTATTCATTCGAATCCGGTGGATAGGAACCGGTTCTCATCCATACGAAAAAACTATGTCTAGTATCGTATTATATCCAGTTTTCTACGAATATAGAAATGTACAATCATAAGATTAAAACTAGTTTTAATCTTATAATTGTACATTCTATATCCGCGGAAAGCCGTTTATAATACGATACGAGAAATAACTACTCTCGTATTCATTCGAATCCAGTGGATAGGAACCGGTTCTCATCCATACGAAAAAACTATGTTTAGCATCGTATTATATCCAGCTTTCTACGAATATAAAAATGTACAATACTAAGATTAAAACTAGTTTTTTTAGCCCCGGGGTGCCGTTCTATATCCGCGGAAAGCCGTTTATAATACGATGCGAGAAATAACTATTCTTTTTCCTGTGTAAAGATTAAATTGAAAGACTACTAAAGTCATGGATGGAGGGAACATTGGACTGTTAAATACTCTAGTACCCAAAGTTTTCTTATTCGTTGGATTAAAAAACTTTTGTTGGTTGATTCATTAAGTTTTAATCTACAGAAGATGTAATTTTGTTTATCATCATTGGGGTGTACATAAGGTTATCATCTATTGTCTTATCCCTTTAAATTCCTGACTAAAGTGGAGAAAAGGTGGTCAGCTTGAAAACAAAACAATACTATGGAAAAATAATGGAGTCTTAAAAATGTTAATATTTAAAGTAGTAAGTTTTTTATGCTTTTCCTTTAAGATATTGCTAGCCATTAATTTGATTATGGTCCCAGTTGAGGGAAGCTTCACATGGGTCCCTGTATGTTTCTATTTGGGATGTAAAGGGATAAGATAATGGCCGATAAATGATGATACACAAAATTACCCCTTCTGTAGATAACAATTAATGGTTGAAACTCAACTTAACGAACTATCCAAAAAAAAGTCTCAAAAGTTGTTAAGCCAACGAATAAAAAACATTATAATAAAACTTTGGGAACTAGTGTAAAAACAGCCAAATATCCTGTCTCTCCCTGCTGTATACTACTTCACTGGTCTTTTTTTTCATCAATTGAGGTTGCTTATTTAGAAAGATTTTTCCAATTGTGCGGAGGTTAACAAAGATTTTACTGATTATATTAAACTTAAAGTAGATTTGTTGTCAAGAATTATTTTAAACATTTGTAAACAAAAATATTGGGCCGTTTATTACAGTAGTCCTCAAAGGTTTGTAATTTTCTTATTTGTTGGCACAATAATATAGCTATGGTGACTTTTGTTAAATTTTTAATGGTTGGTTCATTAAGTTCAGTGTCCAAACCCAGGGAGTAAGGGAGGGGACAATGGGCAATTAATTCAATATAAGAGTTATCAAAGAAAGGGCATGAAATCCAGTTTAATCCAATACATTTGTAGGAAATTATAAAGGGATTGTTAATTGAATAATAGATTTCCATAGCGTCATGTAAAGTGAAATCACAACTTGTTTTTGATGAAATATATTGAGGTTTTTTGGTGTGATTTTTATATTAAAAGATTATTGGACCCGGCCAGCTCCTAGCAAGAATATGACTGCCCCTTTTTATTCTGTTTATTTCCCTTGCCCCTTTCCCCCACCTCCCTTCTCCCCGTCTGCTACATTCCAAACTAACACAACGAGTGTTTATTTCCCTTCCCCCCACTTCCCTTATCCCTTCTCCCCGTCTGCAATATTCAAAACATACATAACGAGTAGCGGCATTCTATGCGCAAGTCCCCAAACTCAGTCAGAAACTGCTAAATTCTTGCACATTCCCTTTAAGCCAGTCCCTAAAGTCTGAGACTCCTAAAAATTGAAGATTCGATCCATTGTCCCCTCCCTTACTCTCTGGTCCAAACCTTTAAACCACTAATTATAATCTACAGAAGAGTTAATTCGGTATATTATCATTGGGATATACATCAATTTATCGGCCATTGTCTAAAAAGTGATAAAACAAAGGCTGATTAGCCAGAGGAATCTCCACAGAAAAATCAGATGTCTATCTTTAATAACAGCTAAAAACATGACACTTCTTGCAGACGGACCCACAGCAAAAGCGAGTAATAGGAAAAAAAATTCAAAAAAGTTACCAACTGTTTGCTATAGCAACCGAGAAAATTAGGGTTTCTTAAAAAGAGTTAAATCCTTTCAAAAATTGCCCAATTGAATGTACAAATTTTTAAAATGAATTTTTCCTCCCGCTAGAGTGGGTTAACTTTTAACACCCACATAATACTTAAAAACATTCACACAAAAATAAAAATTTCTTAGCTTTGTTTTTTGGTTAGGTTAGGTTGTTGTATTAGGTTTCCCCGAGGGATTAGAAAATTTGAAATAATAAACTACATGACAAACTTTCAGTATCGTTTCGAAACCAGTTAATATTCTCTGCATTAGAACTGGTTCGCAGCCATACTGAAAAATCATGTATAGCATCGTATTACAGACAATTTTCACAAAAATCTTAAAATTAATACCAGTTTTGTTAGTTCTTGGTATTCGGACCATCTCGGGCCAACTTAGCTGGTTTTAATCTTTAATTTTTCATTTAATATCCGCGAAAAGCTGTCTATAATTCGATCGATAAACAACTATTATCAATTTAAAATTAAATTATGCTTAAGTAGAAAGTCAGCATACATAAAGAAAATTAAATGGCATAATTTATAACAATTTTTATAATTTGCTAAAATTTAAATTGATACGTTTTGTAGAAACGATAACTGCTTATCACTTTAATTTAATTTTCTTTTAAAAACCTGGTTTATTAGTTTATCACACTTATATTTTCATTATAGTTTAATTTAAGGTTTAAAATATCAAATAAGTTCAAAATTCGATGTATTTTTTTAAATTTCATAAACTATAATTTAAGGTATTTTTCCACTGAACCAATTGAGTTCTCCATTTGAGGGAATCTTTATATAATGCTAGGGGTGCAGCAGCCGCTAAATTTCCGCGGATATTAAAATGAAAAATTAAAAGAAAATAATTTGTTTTCTTAAGCTTTTTATTTCAATGGAAAATGTCTGCTGCTGTATGGCTGAGAACCGGTTCTAATCCAGCAGAAATTAATCGATTTAGAAGCCATACTGGAATAATGTTTAAAAGCTCAGTTTGAATATAGGGAGGAACCTTTTTGTAAAATATAGATAAAACAAGGATGACAACATCCATAATGATTGAATTCTAATTGACAGCTTTTAAACTAGCGATTTCTAAACTTTAAAACTATTATTTTAAAATCTACAGATGGGGTTAATACTGTTCATCGTTACCTGTGATCTACATCATCAATTTACCTTTACTGTCTTAACCATCAAAACCTATTTACAAAAGTCTTTCCTTTTAAAAGCTATCCTATTATATAAAGAAATAAGCCTATTTGTCTGTTGCGAAGGATCTTGCTATGCTGAACCGAAACGGTTTTCCTTTGCACTGAAGCCTATTATAGGTCCAGGGAAGGTTTTAAACTATTTGTAAGGAGGATATACCTACCCTCCAAATGAAAATTGATTAAAATTAAAATGGGTTCGGGGTCGACTTTTTCCCCTCCCACCTTATGTGCCCCTAGAGGCTACTATGGGGGGGGGTGTAGCCGCTAGTGTCATTAAAAGCATTGAAATATATAACCTTAATAAAGGACGATACCCACTAATATTATTTTTATTGATGGTTAGTGCATTTTTAAAAACAAGGATGACAGCTTAATAAGCTTGTTATTTGTATGTATCTAAAGGAATAAGACAATATCCGATAAATTGACGTACAAAATCCCCAATGATGAAACACAAAATTATCCCTTCTGTAGATTAGTGGCGGTACCGACGTTTGGACACTCAACTGCATAAACCAACTACGTTATTATAAAACTTAGTGGACTAGTGTAATAAACAGTCTAATGTCCCGTCTCTCCATGATTAATTATACTAATCAGATTTACAAACAAAAAGAACAATTGTAGAGTGGCTATGCTCCCTAAAAATAATGAATTTAAAAACCATTCATGGTAATTTATACAAAAAAAAACTTATTCATAATAAGATCGGAATTTCCTATGCACTATTAATAAGGAAAGCTACGTTATAGTTTACTTCTGAATATCAGTTTAAAATAGTGAGGTTTTTTGTTGATCTGTTTATATATAGCTAACCACTAAACCGATTGATATCTTCATTTTTAATAGTCTCTGGATGGTTTAAGCCTATTTTTTGTTGTTATTATCTATTAAGCTAATATTTCAAAGGTTTCGTAATTTTATTTTGAATTACAGCAACTGAACATCTGTTTCACAACTCACTTTGTACGTCTGTCCATTCCATGAGTTTTTGTGCTTCGCTTTTTATGGATGTTGTCATCCTTGTTTTATTATTGTAGGTTGAATATTTGAATCAGATTTCATTCATTTTTTTTATCATTTTTATGTTATTTCTATGTTATTTTTTGTTAAATGAGTAATAGTATTAAAATATTAGGCGATTATTTTTACATAAGTTTTTATTTCTGAGATACATAATTTAAACATAATAACATTTAGGTGACATAATTTCTTTTAGTACGCCCTTGCCCTTAGATGTCTGTAGGGACACTAAAAATGAGGGGGGGGGGGGGGTGGTTGCTCGGTATAATGAACCAACCCTCACTTTTAATTTTAGTTTCAAGAAAAGGTAAATGTAATATTTTTACGGAGGGGGGTTCTCGTTATAAGCTTTCCGAGGACCCATGAATAGCTACAATGTAAAAGAGAAACATATCGGTTCAGCGTTTAGCGAAATCCTACGGTACACATAGACAGACATCCTGTTACTTTTATAAAAGAAATATACCCTAAGGTGGGTTAAGATGGCTTCTAAAGATTAATCTACAACCTAATTTCTCTTTACATGCAATGTCGATGGGTGTTCCAACCTTCTAGCCAATAATAGACAAACCTTGTATATTCATTGTAGAGTTGTTATTAATGATCTAAAGGGATAAGATAATGGTTGATAAATTGATGTACATCCCCAATAATTACACACAAAATTACCCCTTTACAGATTAAAATTAGTGGTTGAAATGTTTGAACACTCATTCTTTTAAACCAACCTATCAAAAGACCCCAAAGTTGCTAAGCAAAAAAATAAGGAAACGTTATTATAATACTTGGAGGCTAGTCTCTCTCGTTTTCAAATTTCGTTTTCAAATAAGTTTAATAAAAACAGAATAAAAATTGATATTGCCCTTACCCCCCAAAAACTAAATCCCACCCTCCCCAAGAAGAAAAAATTCATGGGACGTAAGTACAAACTTACCTAAAATATAGAAAAGCTTCGCTTTTACAAATATTTGAACCATTGAGTTTCTTATTTGAATTGTTGTCAAAACTTTTTATTCGTCACTTGAAAAACTTGCTTTTAACAAGGATGATAATTTATACAAATAGGACAGCCATATTGATATTTATATATTATAATAAGCCCAGAAGTATTTGAGGTGGGTGGAGGGGAGGAAAGTCGACCCCCCAACTTTCAATTCTAGTATAATACTTTATGATTATTTACTTAAATAGAAAAGTTTTTTTGTGTTATAACCGCCAAACTGATGTGGTTCTTCTTTTTAATGTAGCTTCTTATAGGTCCAGGAAAAGTTTTAAAAACTATTTTGGGGATTATTATCAACACCATCCTAAGAGAAAAAAAGCAATATCCAAAATATTTTTTACTTTTTCTTTCAAAGCTAAAATTGAGATGGTCAGCGAGGGTCGATGTAAATTATATAGTGGCTACGTTATTTAAAAGGATTTAGGTTTTGAAAGGTTTTTGCTCCAAAATTCTTTAATACGGTCAAATTATTGAAACTCATTCATTTAGAAGTTAAATCACATATATGTATATACCATTAAATGTGGGGGGAATGGGTTAACTAGAGATTTTTTAACCAAGTATATAATACCTACATAGACGATACACTGATATAAATCTCCAATCATGATTTAACAAAATTACCCTTGCTTTAATTCCAAAATTAAGTATTTATAAGTTTGGATACTTCTAAGTTTGGAACCAATACCTATTAATTCAATAAAAGTACGCAAAGTTGTAGTACCAACGAATAAGATAATGTAATTTTCAGTTAAATGTATCAAATCATTGCAAAACATCTCTTTAATAAATGAATCATTTTTTGGAAAAAAAAATATCAAATAAAACTCCCAAATTTTCCCGTATTTTGTGTTGGTATAAAAGAATATTTATGCCCCCAATTTCCGCCAAGTCCCCGGTGGAATAGAAAAAAGCAGGAAAACATTTTCTTTTTTCTTTATTTACAATTTTGTTTTTATTTAAATGTTTTACTACTTTTTGTTATTTTCAGATAAAAATAGCTTAAAACCATGGAATTCTTTGTGGGTGTATTGTCTACAAAAAAAATTTATCCTGAAATTTTAAGCTCCATTCAGACATTTGATTTAGTGATTTAAAGAGATAAGACAATAACCGATAAATATATGTACATCCCCAATTAATCAAATTACCCCTTCCGTAGACTACAATTAGTGGTTGAAACGTTAAGACACTCAATTCAACGAACCAACCAATTATTTTCAATTAAAAGTCTCCAAAGTTATTAAGCCAAAATATAATAAAACGTTATTATAAAACTTTGAGGACTAGTGTAATAAACAGCCAAATGTCCCCTTCCACCCAGTCTTAAATCAATCTATCTATGAGTACTTCTTTTGTTGAAAAGTTTCATAAACAAACAGACGGCGGTTTATTTGACCAATATACAGTTTTTATAAATATTTTATTTCGAAAAAAAGATGTAATATTTATAAAGAAAATCATAGATTTTTATGAAATTAAAATGAAAAATTAAAAGATTAAAACCAGTTTTGGTAGCCATGAGGAGCTGAAGGCACAGGATAACAAAACAATTTTAATATTCATGCAAAATTGTTTGTAATACTATACTATAAATGATTTTCAGTATGGCTGAAAACCGATTATAATCCAGCGGATATTAATCGGTTTCGGTGAACTTTTACTCTTTTAAATTCACTTTTTAACCTAACTGAAAAAAGTTAAATTTTGAGTTTACATTTATGATTTTTATGGAATGGGGCAAAATGAAATCCATATAAGGAAATCATTTCATGGCCCGAGTTTTTATAATAATTTAACTTTTTTCAGTTAGGTTAAAAAGTGAATTTAAAAGAGTAAAAGTTCACCGAAACCGATTAATATCCGCTGGATTATAATCGGTTTTCAGCCATACTGAAAATCATTTATAGTATAGTATTACAAACAATTTTGCATGAATATTAAAATTGTTTTGTTATCCTGTGCCTTCAGCTCCTCATGGCTACCAAAACTGGTTTTAATCTTTTAATTTTTCATTTTAATTTCATAAAAATCTATGATTTCGAATTCTAAGTGCCATTTAATCACTGATTACGAGATGGTTGCATTAACCCCCCCCCCCCTTCTTTGGCGGTTTCACTTTATTGTTTAGTCGAGCCATGGGTTGAGGAGAAATTGGGCTGTTTTTTACACTAGTCCCTAAAGTTTTAAATGTTTTCTTTTTCGTTGGTTTTAAAGTATGAAAATTTATATTTGGTAACCAACGAATAGAAATTCAATATAAAAGAACCCTACATATAAAACTTTGGGTACCTTTCTAAGGGGGGAGGCGGATGTGCCACTTTTTGAAACCAAAACTAAAAGTCAAAGGAACTCAACTAAAAAAAAGAGTTACAGGTCTGAGATTTTGCATGGCAGTTGCTGTATAGGGGTACAATATGGAACTGTAAAGAAACGGCGGCGCAACCGCTGTTTCCCGCCGAATTTTTTTTTGCAATTTCTCGGCGGTTTTCGGCGGTTGCACCGCCGTTTCTTCACTGTTCCATATTGTAACCCTAGAGGCCTCTAGTGGCCTTTAAATGTTTTTTTTTATTTTAAATATCTAATTTGAGAAATAACTTGTCTATGTTATCAATTGTTAAATTCATGCGTCTACGCAGCGCGACTACGTAGCGCGACTATGCTAGCGACACTATGCGGCGGAAATATTTAATATTTTTGATTTTATTGTGATTTCTCTTGGGAGGGTGGACCGTGGTGGTACCCTCCCCCAAAATGGTTATAAACCTTCCCGGGACATATGACAATCTACCCTGTTAAGGAGAACCCGATTGGTTCAGCGGTTAGCGAGATCCTTCGGTACAGACACACAGACAAACAAACATCCTGTTACTTTAGTTGAAGGATATTTCTACAATTAAGTACTAAAATTTAAGCATTTTCAGTATCATGCATTTCCTCAATTTTACAAATGAACATTCAACTCTGTTTAGACTTTTAAATTATTATTTTATAGATTAACCTTAAACAATGTTGTCATCCGTGTATGTCTTTGCTGCGCTGATCATGTAATATCAAGTGATCTAAAGGGTTAAGACAATAACCTATAAATTAATGTACATCCCAATTGATGATACACAAAATTATCCATTCTGTAGATTACAAATAGTGGTTGAAACTTTGAACCAACCAAGAAAAATTCAATCACAGTCCCAAAATTTGTTACGCCAACGAATAAAAAACGTTATTATAAAACTTTGGGGACTAGTCCCTCCCTCTCTGGTACACATATATCCTTGTTTAACACGTATTTTAACTATTTTTGCATTGATTGAAGTATTTCAAGAAAAAAATTAACTGGAATTTTGTACAAAACAAGGATGACAACGTTCATAGGATATTACCATCCAATAATACAAAAGGGATTACCTATTGGTATTTAAAATGATTATTTTATATTTTTTATTTTTTTTCATGGTAGTTGTATTTTAAATATATACAGAATAACCGTTGGACCGATATAGTTATTCTCTACAGTGAAGTTTATCATTGGTTCAGTGATGGTTTTGTAACTATTTTTTTTTTGGGGGGGGGGGGAAGGGGGGTATAACCATCCTCCAAAGATAAATCACTCCTGGAATTATTCCCCTTGCCCCCACCCTCAATAAAAAATATTTTTCTTTTTTAAACTAAAATTTAAACTAGAGAATCTTCTTAACATTTAAACAAACTAACGGACAATGTATTTGTTTAATTAAAGAGTGGCTGCGCTATTTCCCAGTCCTTTGTATGTCATTAATTCTTGAGTAAGATAGACCCACGTTCTGTCCCTATTCAAATAAGATCAATATGCAGGGAGGGAGATGACTTTGGACTGTAAATTACACTGGTACCCAAATTTTTATTATTCTGGTATCTTATTCGTTGGATCAAAAAACTTTGGGTACTTGTCTTGTTTACCCCCCCCCCTCAAACATTGAAACCACTCATTAAACCCCTTCAAAGTTTGTTAAAGATGCATTAGATTACCCCTCTTAAAACTTATAAACTCCTCATTTTACCCCCCGCAAAATAAAATAAAAGCTTGGACGTCACTGGGGGAGATAGGGGTATATTTTGGTTCTATCTCCACCACTAGGAAGTATTTATTATATATGTATGTAAGTCCATTTTTTTGGCACTCGCGTGGACTAATTTTAGGCAGGAGCGTAGCTGCTCTATAGGTTATACTCAGGAATCTAAAGGGATGAGACAATGGCCGACTTGATTGATGCACATAATCAATGATAATACACAAAATTACCCCTTCTGAAGATTACAATTAGTGGTTGAAACGTTTGGACACTCAACTTCATGAACCAACCTGTCAATGTTTATTAAAGTCCCCAATGTTGTTAAGCAAACGAATAAGAAACTTATGAAACCTTGGAGAATAGTGTAATAAACAGCCTAAAGCTCCATTCCTCCCTAAGTTTTTTTTTAGAATCTGTCTCACATCGTGTTATACTATAGACGTGAAAATTATGAATGTACCACTACCTAATGATAAACAAAATTACCCCTTCTGTACGTTTTAATTGGCTGGAAAATTTGGAACCAACCAATAAACACTCAAATAAAGTACCCAAAGATTCTCTGTAAACAATAAGGATAACTTTTGTTATGAAACTTTGGGTACCAATTAAATTTGCAGTCCAATATTCTGGTTATAACATTATAAAATTTCTTGGGTTTACAACTTAGAGAGAAGTGTTGTGCAATCAATAAAGATATACTTGTTATAAATATTGTTAGATATTTTTCTATAGAAAATGCAAGTATTCTTGTTTTAAGAAGGGAAGGGACATTTGGCTATTTATTACTATAGTCCCCAAAGTTTTATAATAATTTATAGAACCCTGCAAAACAGATATTATTATGTCCAAGTAGCTAATCAATAAGAAGCTGACAATATTTATTTAGATTTTTTATTATGAGAAAATTATGAAAAAAAATTTAAAAATCTATTATTATGCACCCCCTGGGAGCTAACAAAGATGATTTTAATCTAATAATATTATTTTAATATGTGCTGAAAGCTGTCTTAAATACGATGAGATAAATAACTAGTATAATTTATCCTTAATATATTACTTTTTTGACACCCAAACCCTTTTTTTTGTTCTTGAAATGCTGCAATTTAAAATGCAACTACTAAAATTATTTTGCACGTATTAATACAAAAAGTATCTATAAAAAAAATACTTAAATTGTACAAAAGTCATTCATTATTGAAAATAGATTCTTGTTTTAATTTCAACTTTAAAAAAGATTAATCCTACACCCCCTAATAAATAATAGTTATTTCTCGCATCGTATTATAAACGGCTCTCCACGGATATAGAATGTACAATTAAAAGATCAAAACTAGTTTTTTTAGCCCCGAGGTGCCGGAGGCACCGGCTAAAAAAACTGGTTTTAATCTTTTGATTGTACCTTTTTATATTCGTAGAAAGCTGGATATAATACGATGCTAGACATAGTTTTTTCGTATGGATGAGAACCGGTTCCTATCCACCGGATTCGAATGAATACGAGAAACAAAATTATCCTTTTTGGAAATTGAAATTATTGTTTGGACGCTGCTTGTTGAACCAACCAAAGCCAAAGATGAAAAGCCATTAGATGAGATAACGTATTCAGAAAACTTTGGGTACCAGTATAATTTAACAGTCCAAAATTCTTTTCTGTCTTGATTACGTCCTCAAAATATTATTGTAATAAAGATGAATTAAATCATTTCATAGTAATAAGACGATTCTATCATGCCCAAAAATGCTAAATAATATTTGTTTATTTCAGGTTCGCACAACTCTAATTGGTTTGAGTTTGGAGCTAGCTACAAATACACACAGAGAAGCCTTTGCTGAGAGACCTATAGATGTTATAAGGTTAGTTCAGTTTTTGCTCACTAGGTGTCATTTTTTATATTTTTATTTCATTGCAAATGCATAAAGCAAGGCCTTAAATCAATGCAAAATGAAGATAACTAACTAATTTTATTAGTTTCTTTCGATTATACTTCAATTTTTGCTCAATCGTATCTTTTTTTATATTTTATTTCAAATGAATGAAGCAACGCATTTAATTAATGCTAAAATAAAGATACCTAGCAAGATTTTAGTTCAATTTTTGTATTACAAATTTAACAAAAGTTTTCTTTATTAAAATGCATGTAAAAAGCAGAATTTATGTCCCTTTCTATGTATCTTTTTATCTATCTATCTATTTTACAAGTAAATTCCTTTGAATATGTTTAGCTCTCTGAATAAGATATTTGAAGGAGGTCAGAGATACATGGATTGGGTAATTAAGGATAATTTAATCCTTCCCTCGTTCAAATATTGTGTTCGGTTAATAATACAAATTACATATCCTTATATAAATTAACAGGATCTGTGTCTGTTTGTCCCGAATGATTTGGCAAATGGTCCGGGATAGCGTTATAACTATGTTAGGGAAGGGTACTACCAACCTCCTGAGAAAAATTGCCCCTAGAACAACGACCCACACTCCCTCCAAAAAAACAAAAAATATATTTTGGAAACAATGACCTTCCCTATATTTCTGTTTAGAAATTCATATGAAATATGGAGTTTAATATCAAGAGCTTTATATTTTATTTTTATCATATTTTATACACCTTCTATTTCTGTTCCATTGATATAGTAAACTAGCGACTGCGCCCCTAGAGGCCTCATAGACATCCTATTACTTTGAACTATCTATCTATTGCAGAGATTGCTGTTATAAGCTAGGAGAATTGTCAGATCAAGTTATCTATCTACCTACCTAACTATCTGTCCATCTATCTATCTTTCTATCTACTTATCTATATAACTATCTATCTATTACAGAGATTGCTGTGATAAGCTGGGAGAATTGTCAGATCAAGTTATCCAAGAGGTGAGGGACCCGCTGCTCTTGCAACCCGCAAGCTTGGACGTCGCTACTCTCAGGTAAATTATCCTTGTTTTTTTGGCGGTTTTGGTGACCGGCTAGCCATATCGCCCAGGAAGGAAGGGGATATTGGGCTGTTTATTACACAAGTCACCAAAGTTTTCTAATAACGTTTTCTTATTCTTTTGTTAAATTTCAACCATTATTTGTAATCTACATCAATTTATCATCATTGGGGATGTACATCAATTAATCGGCCATTGTCTTATCCCTTTAGATCCCTGCATACAACCCTTACCTCATACGGGTGAGGCTGCTGTCAAAAAATTTAAATCTTTTTCTGTCCAAGCACCTGGGATATTAGGCTAAGAAACACCCCATCAGACAACCAACTTTTTAATTGCACGACCTTTGTCATAACTGTGCATATGATATGGTAATGAGTTGCGCATGTTTCGGGCCATGGTATTTGCCAAACCTCTAACTATTAATGTCGCGCATCTGACATTGCAGCAGAAAAAAGCATGTTTAACGTCCTAAGTTATGACTTATGACGCATTGTTGAGCCGAGATTTAAACTAAGGGGGGGGGGGGTAATGAAACCATCTCGTAATCAATGTATAAATGGCACTTAGAATTCGAACTTCGATCTGAAATTTTGCATGAATAATCCTTGATAGTTCTATTTTCCCTAAATCGAACAAAAATTTGGAAAGTAACGGCTAACGGCTGGCGGCCCAGCCGTTCTGCCATTTTTGAAACCTATCTCCACATGATACTTTTTGTCGCTCAAAAACCTTATCAAACGGTTTTAGCCGGTAGCTGTTGGTACTAGAAATTTTAAAAATGTTTATTGCTATCATTTAACATGATAAACCAAAATTTTGTCGATTCCTATGTAATTAATGATGAATTTGCCCTGAAAATAGGCAAAAAACGGCTAAATGGCTGAGCCGCCAGCCGTTACTTTTCCAACTTTTTGTTCGATTTAGGGAAATAGACCTACCAAGGATTACTCATGGAAAATTTCAGATCGAAATTCGAATTCTAAGTGCCATTAAATCATTGATTACGAGATGGTTGCAACCCCCCCCCCCCCCCCCCTCTTATATGCAACAAAATCCTTCGGTACACTCAGACATCCTGTTACTTCAATATAAGGATTTTTATTTATCTATCTAAAACTAGACTTAATACAAATTATCTTACATTCTATTTAAAACAATCAATACATCTCTAAACCGCAAACCGCTGTATTACTCCAAACACCTGTTAAAAATACTTAGTAAAGATACTTTTATCAATCAAACTAGGTATCTTTTTATAATTCTATTTTTGGAACTGACTTTTTACTTTATGGATGGCTAATCATTCGTTCTTTAAAAAGGTCCTACGACAAACGCAGGAGTCCCAAACGTCGGAGTGGACACTTAACCTAACCTAACCTATTTTAGACCATCTTATAGGTTTTTTAAATGCCTACCTAAACCCTGCAGGGGGGCTTATTTGTTCATTCATATCTTAACCTAACCTAATCTGTATAGAAATACTAAATAAAATTAATATTTTAACACTCCTGCGTTTGTCCTGGAACCTTTAAAAATAATTGAAAATAATTATCACCTATGGAAATCGCACATCTCCAGAATATAGGATGTACGTGGATATTACGATATTAATTTAGGTTGCTAGTATGGTCCTCATTTATTGATCAGTCCTTTCATCCAGTAGTAGGGGAGGGGATAAGATAAAGGGGGGGGGGGCATTGTATTAGTTGGCTACATGTTTCACTTTGTTCGAATAAACGTAAATCTGGTGTAAGATCCAAATAAAATAATATATTCATTGTTAACATTCTAATGTTTTTTCTCGATGTTGCACAAAAATCTCAATTAACTGGCTTTCAATTTGCTTCTAGACTAAACGGTAGGTATATTGTATATTTATGTTTTTTTAGCTAAAATAAAGACATTTTTTATCATAATTTAAGGGTGTAGGTACATAAATTTATTATAGTTAATTACTTTATTTAATACTAGCAGCAACGCCCATAGCATCTAGGGGCTCTATTTTTGAATTATTTTGAGAGGGGTTAGAAAAATAGCTTGAAACTTACTTGGAAATTAAACTAGTTCAGTAGTAGCTGATATCTTAAGCTCATAGAGAAAAAAATAAAAGAGAGGAATCGAAGCAACTAGAAGACACAAAAATAGGCAGTGGGCCTAGAGGCATACTCAGCGCTGTTGCCGCGCTAAAATTTATTGCTATTCCACTACTTTTCAAATGGGAGGATTAAAAATTATTAAAAAAAATATTTTTTTACTTTTTACTATTTCCATATTTAGGGCAAGAATATTAGATTAGATATTTTCGTTTTAATGTTTTAATTAAAAATTACATAGAATTTTATTTTTATTTAAAAAAATTTGTTCATGAAAGATGAATCCTTCTATTTCTAAAAAGGCTGTTTGCTAAATATCGCTTTTCTTTTTATTCACATTATTATTTATGATTGACTTACAAAAAGCCCTGGGCGGTTTTTGATTTTCGTCTGCTTCTAAATTTAGGGATGGGGAAGTAGTATTTTACCATGAAAAAGGGGTGAGTATTCATCCTCTTATCCTTTTTCCTTATGCTTAAGCTTTAATCTTGTAATTTTTTATACTTTTGCAATTAAAACTAAAAATCTACGAGTGTCCGTTTAAAAGAAAGTTTAAAGTTGGTCAATTTCTGGGTAATGAATTGATTTCGGTTGTACATTCCCTTCCGTAGGAGGTAAACATTAGATCAACACAGGGATCTTAAGGGATAAGTCAATGAAAGATAAATTGATATGCATCTCCAATGATGACAAGCAAAATAACCATAAAAGTTTATTAGCCAAAGAAAAAGATCATAGAAAAATTGTAATTTTAAGTACTTTTTCTATTCTTGATGAAGCAATTAGGAATGAACAACTTATGCTCTTGCAAATCTATGCAATTTTATAATGTGATACATGTGCAGAATTGATGGCACACTTTGATTTTCATCCTTTTTATTCATTTTCAATTTGGCATATTCAACCAAGTTAAGTTGGCGTTTTCACCAATTTTTCTAAAATTTTCTCTTTTTAAATCTAATATTTTTCTGTGTCTTTTTGTACCGAAGGATCTCGCTAACCGCTAAACTGATATGATTATCCTTTACAGTGTATCTACTCATAGGTCTTGGGTAGGTTTATGACTCTTTTTGGGGAGGTTAGCACCACCCTCCTAAAAAAAGAAAAGAGAAATAAATAAAAAATTACCCCGTCTAAAAATGTTTTTTAGCTGTTAATCTGTTAATAAATCTACGTTATATTTTATTCTATGTTTCAGTGCATTTAATTAAGAGATTTCTAATCAATCAATCAGTTCATTAAAAACAATTCTATCTATCTATCTGTCTCTTTACTAACTTTGTTTATCTATCAATCGCATTTTAAAGTTCAACTGCAATAAATACAATGATCTAAAGGGATAGAAATTATAGAAATTCATTTTAATAAAATCAGTCATCGTATACACTAATTCAATGTCTAGAAGTTTGTTTATTTGTCTATATGAATAGACATATTATTACTTGGTTTTTACACCAGATTTTCAGGTTCTCCAATAAAATGAAACACGCAGCGGGCTAAAGTAACGATTCCCCCTTTTTAGCCCCTTAACCCACAACCCTCCTCTCCTTCTGGATGAATGAACTGACCTATTAACGAATTCCATGTTAGCAACCAAAATTTTCCCTTGTTAAAATATTCACCACGTCCAATTATGACTACTATCCATCTATAAACCTTCTCTCTATCCATCTATCTATTTAGGAAGAAAGCTGACGAGGAGCTGGGTATCGTGGTGGAGGGAGGGCAGATAGGAGGTGTCCACCTGGTCACAGAGGTCAATGTGATAAACCCGTCCGCCAGAATTCAACCTGGAGATGAAATTGTACAGGTAAGCTGCTGCTTGATGTTTTCTCTCAATTAGAATTATGTTTTTTCTTAAAAATATTGTTTACCACGTAGAAAATTCACATTTTAATGGTGTAAAATACTTTAAGTAATAAAAGTATTAAACTGCTGGAGTCTTGGATATCAGGGATTTAAAGGGATAAGACAATGACCGATAAATTGAAGTACATCCCCAATGATAGTACACAAAATTACCTGATTGTTCCAACACTATTTTCCTATTGTCTGTTTGTACCGAAGAATCTCGCTAACCGCTGAACCGATCAGGTTCTCCATAACAGGGTAGCTTCCTATAGGTCCCGGGTAGGTTTATAACTTATTTTATAACCACCCTCCCAAGAGAAATCGCCCCTCGAATAAAATTACCCACCCCCCCCCAAAAAAAAAAACGAAATAAAAAAATAGGTTTTGTGATTCAACTCCCCCCCCCTCAAGTGCCCCTAGAAGCCTCTAGGGTCGTAGCCGCTAGTATCTATCTATTGTACATAAATAAAAGATATTGGTTCTGATTGTTTACACAAAAGAAAGAGAAGAGAGAATAAAAATGAAAAGAACAATATTCTAATGATTTACAATAAGTTGGTTTAACCCCTATCCCCCCACCCTTTATATATGAAAGAATTGTCTACTTTACATTAAACTTTATACAAACATGAATATAACTAAGTTTTCCAGCATTTTTTATGCTAAAAGTGCTTTATCTTCTTTGATTACAAAGTACACTGCTCTCAAACATACCTATTTGTGCTTGATCTCGTACAGATACAAATTCCTTTGCAATGTAAGTTTGAACCAACTAATCAACTCTTTCGTGATTTTAAGAGGGGTACTTCGATAAACAAAAAGGATATTATCTTTTATTTTTAGTGTATTTGCTTTGAATATTATAATGCATATATGGATATTATAATCGATTTATTATTACTTGGATGTTGCACCACATTTTCATGCAATTTATTAAAGTGATACACGCACCTGGCTAAAATAACGATACCACCTATTCACTCCTTTTACCTCATTTCCTCCCCTCCTACTAGATGAACAAACTGCTCATAGAATGAGGTCCATATTATCAACCTTAATTTTTCCCCTGTTGATATATCCACGTATTCTATATCCATTGTTATAATGCATATATACACTAAAAGGAAGGCAGGTGGGGAGGGAGAGGACATTGGACTCCAAATTACGCTGGTACCCACTTTATCCTAATCACCTTATCCCCAAAGTTTTACAGTAACGTTTTCTTATTCATTGGCTTAACAACTTTTGGGACTGTTATTGTATTTTGATTGGTTGGTTTATTAAGTGTACAAACGTTTCAACCGCATATTGTAATCTACAGATATGGTATTTTTGTGTATTATCATTGGGAATGTACTTAAATTTATCGACCATTGTCTTATCCCTTTAGATAACTGCACTACACTACAAGATCAAAATTATTACCTCATCACAAATAAAGTCTTTTTCATATTATCAAATATGTTTTGGTTTCAATTATCGGTTTAGAATTGATTTAATAATAGGAAATTCTTTATTATTTACCGTTAGAGCTTGCAGACAAAGGTTAAAAAGATAAATAACAAAAGGACTTCCATACAAAAATAAATACAAAAGGAGGGAGAGAACAAGGGACTGTATATTACACTAGTCCCCAAAGTTTTTATTATTTATTTGCTTAAAAACCTTGGGGACTTGGTTCATGAAGTTGGATGTTCAAAGTTTTAACCACTAATTTTAATATACAGAAGGGGTAATTTGTGTATTATCATTGGGATGGACATCAATTTATCGGCCATTGTCTTATCCCTTTAGATCCCTGTATCTCCGTAGTCAATAGCTACTTTATTGTTTAGGGGTATGTTTGTACGTCCTATTTTTTATTTGTAGCTTCTTTTAGTGCATTTTTTCTCCATTCATAATAAATTGTGGCATATTTAATGACTTTCAAATATTACATGCCTTTTTTTTACACTAGCGGCGTTTAAGGTAGTCGACCCTCAACTTTACATTTTTGGCTTTAAAAAGAAAAAGAAAAAAATTCCAGTAGTGATTTCTCTTGACCCTTCCCCAAAATAGTTATAAGTCGTCCCAGGAAATATAAGAATTTACACTATAAGAGTAACCATATCGGTTCAGCGGTTATCAAGATCCTTCAGTACACACACAAAAAGACATAATTCCTGTTAATCTACTATTACAGTTTACTGTTCGTTTATCAGCTTATTGTTGCTTCGCCACTTATGGACATAAACATTCTACAAAAGTTAATGATTTTGAATAAACCAGTTAAATATATAGAACTAAAGTACGAATACAAGAACATTGTTATTTTATTTAAGCGAAACTTTTTAATTTTAAAACGCGTTGACATTTGCCATTCTATGGGTTTCTAGATCTCCCTATATATATAGAAGTAACATTGTTCACACTTATTTTATATTGAAGCTTATAGGTCATGGAAACATTTATCAATATTTTGGCATAGGGTATCTCCACCATCCTAAGATAATTCGCGTTTTATTTTATTATTCATGGAAAATTGTCTCTAATACGATATAATACATCTCTCGGTTTAAAATAAATATTATATTATAGACAGCTTTCCGCGGATATCAAAATAAAAAATTATAAATTTATAAGGCCCTTGCTAACAAAATTGATATTAATTCTATGATTTTTATTTTAATTTTCATGGACAATTATCTACTATACGATGCTATACATGACCTTTCTCAATATTTTTCCCGCCTAACTAGATACATAACTTATTAGCTTATTTTCAGAGTATATTCGCTTCTTTAAAAATTGGTCTAGTTTTTTTTTACAGTTTTATGCTTATCTAAGCTTTCTGATTTTAAAGATATTTTTCTTCTTTTGAGGTTGAGATTTATTATTTTGGTTCTTAAAGAAAATAAATAAAAATGTGAATTTATGAAATGTTCCCCTGATAACCCCCCCCCCCTCCCCTCTTTCCTTTTTTACGTTTTTTTGCCCCTGCGGAGCTCTTCTAACCCCCGCTTTTCAAAACCTTAACTAACCATGAATACGGATTTAAACAATTCATGTTTTTAAATAGTTTTTTTTATTGAAGGTTGGGGGGAGGTTGTTTGAAGTAAAAAAATATTAACATTCAATTTTATAATTTTTCTTTCTCAGACAGACGGACAGACATGTCATAGCTATAGAGTAATTACCCTGACCATGTTTCTTTATTCTATTTTTGTATCGGTCATTTTTTCCCTAATTACATATTCATGTGATTAGTTGGGTCAGAAATTCACAGGCCAAATTTTCCCAGGAACAGAAGATAATTAAAGTTAAGGAAAATGTCCTATGTTAGTTGGACGGGACAAAAACTTTAGGCACTTTAACTGAATTGTGATTGGTCAGTTCAAACTGTAGTGTCCTAACATTTCAACCATTGATTCTAATCTACAATATGGTAAAATGTGTTTGTTATCATTGTAGATGTATGGCAATTTATCGTCCATTGTCTTATACCTTTAAATTCTTGATTTTGACCTAAGGCCTTATTCATGATTATATTATGTTTGTTCTTTAAATAACCTTTTGATGGATAAGTTACTCTTAAACTGGAGCTATGAACAGGGAGGGAGGGGACACTGGGCTGTAAATTACACTAGTACCCAAAGTTTTATAACCAAGTTGTCTTATTTGTAGGCTCAGCAATTTAGGGTTCTTTTACAGAGATTTGATTGGTTTGTTCAAAATTAGTAGTGTGCAAACATTTCAACCAATGATCGTAATTTACATAAGGGTTTAAAATTGTTTTTGGTCTTTGCTGACGTCCAATCGCATGATATGTAAAATGCCAGAAAACTTCTTTGTTACATAGCGGTTTTTAAAAATTGTATGAAAATAGATAAATAGATATTTTATAAAACTTTTAAATATAGATAGATAGAAAGATATCTAATTGTAAAGATCAACATAAAGATAGATAGATAAATTGATTGATAAGGGGGGGGGGGAAGTTTGTACACTTATAGGAAATGAAATTCAGTACCAATGTTTGGTAGGGTCGTATGGGCTTGTTTTTAAAGTTATCAACATAATTCTTTTTGTAGGCTCTCTTATATGACTTGGTATACACGTATTTCTTTGAAAATTGAATTTCGGTACTTTCCTTCTAGGGGCTTGTGGAGCAAAAGACCCCCCAAAACACTAAAAATATGAGTTCTGACCTTATTTTTAAAGATATCGACCTGATTTTTTCTTTATAATACTTTTTTAACATACCCGAATCAACGAATCATTACAGATTTCATTTTGGGACTTTCCTTCTAGGGGCTTGTGGAGCAAGAGACCCCCAAAACACAAAAATATGAGTACTGGGCTTATTTTTGAAGATATCGACCTGATTTTTTTTATAATACTTTTTTAACTTAACCGAATTAAAGAACCATTACAGATTTCATTTTGGGACTTTCCTCTTAGGGGCTTTTGGAGCAAGAGACCCCTAAAACACAAAAATATGAGTACTGGGCTTATTTTTGAAGATATCAACCTGCTTTTTTTATATAAAAATAATATTTAAACATAACCGAATCTACGAACCATTACAGATTTCATTTTAAGACTTTCCTTCTAGGGGCTTGTGGAGCAAGAGACCCCCAAAAATCATAAAAATATGAGTTGTGGGCTTCTTTTTTAAGATATCAACCTGATTTTTTATATAAAAATACTATTTTAACATAACCGAATCTACATTACAGATTTCATTTTGGGACTTTTCTTCTACGGGCTTGTGGAGCAAAAGACCCCAAAAACACTAAAAATATGAGTTCTGAGCTTATTTTTTAAGATATCAACCTGATTTTTAAAAAATAATACTGTTTTAACATAACCAAATTAAGAAAACATTACAGATTTCATTTTGGGACTTTCCTTCTAGGGGCTAGTGGAGCAAAGATTCCAAAACCACTAAAAATATGAGTTCTGAGCTTATTTTTAAAGATATCAACCTGATCTTTTTAAAATAATACTTTTTTAACATAACCGAACTAAGAAACCATTAAGGATTTCATTTTGGGACTTTCCTTCTAGGGGCTTGTGGAGCAAAAGACCCCCAAAACACTAAAAATATGAGTTCTGAGCTTATTTTTAAAGATAACCTGAGAACTCAATTTATTTTGTTTTGGAGGTGTTTTACCCTACTTTCCCCTAAAAGGAAAGTGCCAAAATAAAATTATTAGTGGCTACCTAGTTCAAACATGTGAAAAAAGTTTTCATGAAAAAAATCAGCTCAATATCTCTAAAAATATTTTTTGGGGGTCTTTTGCCCCACTAGCTTCTAGAAGGAAAGTCCCAAAATGAAATCTGTAATGGTTTCTAAGTTCGGTTATGTTAAAAAAAGTGTTCCTAAAAAAATCAGGTTGATATATTTAAAAATAAGGTCAGAACTCATATTTTTAGTGTTTTTGGGGTCTTTTGCTCCACAAGCCCCTAGAAGGAAAGTCCCAAAATGAAATCTATAATGGTTCGTAGATTCGGTTATGTTAAAATAGTATTTTTATATAAAAAATCAGGTTGATATCTTTAAAAATAAGCTCAGAACTCATATTTTTAGTGTTTTTAGGGTCTTTTGCTCCACAAGCCCGTAGAAGGAAAGTCCCAAAATGAAATCTGTAATGGTTCGTAGATTCGGTTATGTTAAAATAGTATTTTTTTATTATATAAAAAAATAAGGTTGATATCTTAAAAGAGAGGCCCACAACTCATATTTTTATGATTTTTGGGGGTCTCTTGCTCCACAAGCCCCTAGAAGGAAAGTCTTATGAGTACTGGGCTTATTTTTGAAGATATCGACCTGATTTTTTTTTATAATACTTTTTTAACTTAACCGAATTAACGAACCATTACAGATTTCATTTTGGGACTTTCCTCTTAGGGGCTTTTGGAGCAAGAGACCCCCAAAACACAAAAATATGAGTACTGGGCTTATTTTTAAAGATATCAACCTGCTTTTTTTATATATAAATAATATTTAAACATAACCGAATCTACGAACCATTACAGATTTCATTTTGGGACTTTCCTTCTAGGGACTTGTGGAGCAAGAGACCCCCAAAAATCATAAAAATATGAGTGTGATATCTTCAAAAATAAGCCCAGTACGTATATTTTTGTGTTTTGGGGGTCTCTTGCTCCAAAAGCCCCTAAGAGGAAAGTCCCAAAATGAAATCTGTAATGGTTCTTTAATTCGGTTTAGTTAAAACAGTATTATAAAAAAAATCAGGTCGATATCTTCAAAAATAAGCCCAGTACTCATATTTTTGTGTTTTGGGGGTCTCTTGCTCCACAAGCCCCTAGAAGGAAAGTCCCAAAATGAAATCTGTAATGATTCGTTGATTCGGGTATGTTGAAAAAGTATTATAAAGAAAAAATCAGGTCGATATCTTTAAAAATAAGGTCAGAGCTCATATTTTTAGTGTTTTGGGGGGTCTTTTGCTCCACAAGCCCCTAGAAGGAAAGTACCGAAATTCAATTTTCAAAGAAATACGTGTATATCAAGTCATATAAGAGAGCCTACAAAAAGAATTAGGTTGATAACTTTACAAACAACCCCATACGACCCTCCCAAACTTTGGTACTGAATTTCATTTCCTATAAGTGTACAAACTTCCCCCCCCCCCCCCTTATAGATTTCTATTTTGCCAGTAGCTATTACAAACAGCCACTCCCTACAGTAGTTGCAATGAAAAGCAACTCAATTTTTTTTAACAGCCAAATTTTAGAATAAAAGAAATAAATTTTAGATTTATTAGCACATTAAGTTTATGGCAGTTATTGTCAATTAATCACACGGTTGTTAAGACAGCTTCTAAATTATGAGCCTTTTAGCAGGGATCTAATGGGATAAGACAATGGCCAATAAAGAGAGGGGTAGGTTTATGGTAAAATCCGTAAAGGTTATGTGTTATAAGTAAAAAACAGTAGTAGAACGATACAAATTTATGCCAACTTTTTAAAAGCGAAGCTTTTCT
Source organism: Acartia tonsa (assembly GCF_053477335.1). Lineage (NCBI taxonomy): Eukaryota > Metazoa > Arthropoda > Copepoda > Calanoida > Acartiidae > Acartia > Acartia tonsa. The sequence goes on along the minus strand of NC_137270.1, from coordinate 40,539,883 downwards.
ATAATTAGGGTCGGTCCGTACGTCCGTAACGGATAGCTTTTTCCGTTAATTTAGGCATGTTAGAATTGTCCTATCGATTTTAAATTTTGCATGGTGATTCCTTTAGTAGTTAGGTACGATTTAGAAAGCGTAACAACTCTATAATCATTACCAAAATGTCCGTACGTCCATTTTAAACATTTTAAACCTGTATCAAGCAGTTTTACAACAAATTTACTTACAGTTTTGCTTTGACTCTTATAAATTTGTATTATGATAATTATTAAATTCTAACACTATACAAGTGTTAATGTCCGTTTGTCCTACCGTTTCAGTGCTTCGCTTTTATGGATGTTGTCATCCTTGTTTTTAATAAAAATTGTCTATAGTTCTTTTCAATAAGGAATACACATATTTAGTGAATATTATCGTTCTACTACTATTTTTAAGCCTTAATACACACACCTTTACGGATTCTACTAGAAACCTACCCCTCTTTTAATGTACATCCTCAATGATAATACACGAAACTACCCATTATTTAGGTTTTAATTATTGCTTGTTACCTTTGGACACTCAACTTAATGAACCAACAAATGAAAATTCAATAAAAGTACCCAAAGTTGTTTAACGAACAAGAAAACATTGTTAGAAATCTTTAGGGACCAGTGTAATAAACAGTCCAATAAAAAATTTTGGAAGGTTTTTAAGACCACCAAAAATGAAACAAGGGCGAAGATTTGAGAAAATTTAGGAGTCGTAATTTGTCGCTCAGTTTTTAAACATTTTTTGTAGTATGGTTTCGAAACCGATTAATATTGATTGGTTTAAAACCGGTTCTCGGCTAAACTGAAAAATCATGTATAACATCAAATTAAAGACAATGTTCTACGAATAAAAGAATAAAAATAATGAAATTAAAACCAGTTTGTTAGCCCAGGTTTCTGGCCCTTGGGGTGAACAAAGCCGACCTTATAATTCTTTATTTTAATATCCCGCGAAAAGCTGTCTATTATACGATGCTTTATCATCATTGGAAATGTAAATAAACTTATGGTCCATTATCTAAATTTGTACTTTTGTCATTTTGGGTACTTTTAAAAACTGCTCCATATCTCCCACGAACCCAAACCGATAAGACTGGTTCGAATGACAAATTTAGTTGAAGAATAACATCACAGTTTTACGCTAAAATATGTTGATATTTTAATGCTACAGGGTGTTTTTTTTTAATAAGACAAAAATATTACTTACTTTAACCCACTTGCCATTGACAGAAGTTAATGATCTATATCTTAATTTCTTCACTGGGTTGGGGAGTTTTGTATAGGAAAAAAATACTTAGAGATTTTCAACAAATTATCCCTTAAAAACCGGTTTTTCCAAAGTACCTATTTTTGGAAGATTTTTTTATCATGACAAATTTAAAGAGTGTGCAAAAATGCATACATTTTTAAAGATCAAATTGCACAGCTTGTGTTAATAGTAGAAAAATGCTATGCATACCGTTAGAATCGTCATAAACTCTAGTTTTTGGAAATATATGTTTCATACTTATGCTATTTGTAGTATAGAAGCTACGTTGGAAAAGGTGAGAAAGGTTGAAAAATTTTAGGTCAGTTGGGACATTTTACCACGTAGCTCCTGAACTATGCGTAGTACAGGAATAGTTCTTTAATATCTAAAAACCTGAGTTTATGACGATTCTAACGGTGTGCATAACATTTTTCTACTATTAACACAAGCTGCGCAATTTAAATTTTTAAAAAGTATGCATTTTTGCACACTCTTTAAATTGGTCATGATCCAAAAATCTTCCAAAAATAGGTACTTTGGAAAAACCGGGTTTTAAGGGATAATTTGTTGAAAATATCTAATTATTTTTTTCTTATACAAAACTCCCCAACCCAATGAAGAAATTAAGATATAGATCATTGATTTCTGTCAATGGCAAGTGGGTTAAATTAAATAATATTTTTGTCTTATTAAAAAAAAACACCCTGTATATTACATAAATCTAAACCATTTGAAATCAGCTTAATTTTTTTTGTGTCTAATCAATTTATACCTAATTCATTTTCTTCAGCTTTCTATATGTCTAGTAGTCTGTATATTTTTATGCTATCTATTTGCATTTAATATTATTAAAATCTCATATTGTTCTTTAACAAGGATGACAACATCCATTAAACGAAAGCTCTAAAATTAGATGGAAGGACAAACGGACAATAACTCTTGTAGTATTAGAACTTAAGCAGAACATTTTTTGTAATCTAAACAAATTTGTACAACTTTCTGGTAACGATTATATAGTTTCTACGCTTTCTAAATTGTACCTAATTATGCCAAGTTTGAAACTGATAAGATAATTTTAACGTGTATAAATTAACGAGAGTTAAAAATAGTTGGAATAAAAAGACAAAATCAAAATTAATCTTACCCCTAATTAATGCAACTTTTGAGGAAAATGGAAATATCTCTTATGAAAAAAATAAACCTTTATGATATTAAATATAAACCATTATTCTATTCTTTAATGGATTATTTTTGCATATTAAAACTATAAAGCCACCCCAAATATAGAAAAAAAATGATTTTTAGTAGCGCAGCTACTCTATTGATAGAGGGTAGGAAGGTGTCAGAAAAAAAGCCTAAAACCATTCCAAGACTACTTTATTCTAAAATTAGAATAGCGTGGCACCACCTTAGGCCCTATATAAAGCTTACCTTAAACTAAGAACCTAATTGGTTCAGTTGTTTTTGAAATCTTAAGCTTCATAAGAGAAAATCTTACCACTCTATTGAGTTCAAGCAGCTTCGCCAATAGCAGTTAACGAGATATTAAGCTACAGACGATTATATAATAAGATTGCTGAGCTTCTTATAAACTTAATGTCCTCGTTATAAATCTATGTTCTATGTTCAGTATAAAAATTCCTAAAATGCATTTTCGATCATTTTTTTGTGTTGTTCAAAAGGATTTACAGTTTCCTGTATCGACCAGGGAGGGGGGGGGGGACAATGGGCTGTTTAATACAATAATTCCCATCGTTTTTTTATTTGTTGGCTTACCAACTTTGGGGACTAATTTTGATTGGTTTATTCATCAAGTTGAGTGTCCAAACATTTCAACCACTAATTGTAATCTACACAAGGGATAATTTTGTGTATCATCATAGGTAATGTACATCAATATGACGGTCATTGTCTTATCCCTTTAAATCCCGTGTATCTATAAATATTTCAGATTTGTATGCGCTATACAAAGATCTCTATAATACAAAGTAGAACAATGTCTATCCATCTGTCTGTCTGAAGCTTAAGGTCTTAGAAACCACTGAACCAATTGGACTCTTCTCTTCAGGGAATATAGATATTGGTCCTGCGTTGGTTCAAAGCTATTTTTTTTTGGAAAATCAATTTTATATTGGATAAAATTTTGCGTTATTTCTCCTGGGAGGGTGGTGATACCCTCCTCCAAAATAGTTAGAAACCCTCCCAGGAGCTATATCGGTTTAGCAGTTTGCGAGATCCTTTAGTATACACAGGCCTCGAGCACAAAGTGTAGATATAAAAATAAGATAATATAAAATGCATGATATACCTACCAAAATTGCATATGTATGTATATTTTTATGACTGATTTTATTAATCAAACACTCCCTAATTTTTTTTGGAGAATTTTATGATGTTTTTTGTTTTTTTTCTCATATTTTTGATTAAATGAAACAAAGTAGTATTGGATTTTATTATTTTTTTTAGGGGGGGGGAGAATAAATTTATCCTCCATTGTCATATCCCAGAACCTCATGGAGGGAGGGGACAATGGGCTGTTCATTACATTAGTCCCCAAAGTATTATAATCACGTTTTGTTATTCATTGGCTTAACAACTTAGGGGACTTTTATAGAATTTTGATTGGTTGGTTCATTAAGTTCAGGTGTTAAACGTTTCAGTCACTAATTGTAATCTACAGAAGGGGTAATTTTGTGTATCATCATTTGTGATGTACATCAATTTATCGGCCATAGTCTTATCCCTTTGGACTCCTGTGAATTCCTACCATCTCTGTTTAATCTGTTTGATATGGTTTTTAACCTTCTATTCAAAACAAGTTAACCCACAAATTTGCAAATATCTAAAAGTAAAACTGCGAATTACTAGAACCCAAAGTTTTATATTTATGTTTTCTTATTCGTTGGTTTAAAAAACTTCGGGGCCTTTCATTATATTTTGATTGGTTGGTTCATTAAGTTGAGTGTTTAAATGATTCAACCCTTAATTTTAATCCACAAAAGAGGTATTTTTGTGCATCATTATTGAGGATGTACATAAATTTATTGGCTATATTGTCTTATTCCTTTAGATCCCTTGGATGTTCTTACGAATGATTATGAATTGATTAAAAAAGCTATTTTAATTAATTGAAATTCTGTTGGTTTCAATGAATACTTTGAAAACATTCAATTTCAATAAAAGCTCTTGTCCTATATATCAGAACTAAAAGGATTATTTTAATTTCTAGTAAAGCTTTCAAACCGACTAATATCCGCTGGATTGGAACCGGTTCTCAGCAATACTAAAATGATGTATCGTATCTTATTATATACAGTTTTCTAATCATAATAATATAATATTCATAATATCAGTAACAGCTTTCATGGTTTTTAACATAACTGGTTTTAATCTTATATTTTTTTTAATTTGATATCCGCGGACAATAGTATCCATGTTTTATTACCGCATGATTTTATTCGATGGCGCTAAAACTATGGGTTCTTTAATTGAATTTTCAACCAGTTATGTTTATCCACAGAAGGAGAAATATGATATATCGTCATTGGGGATGCGATGGCTGTGCCCATTGAACAACATATCGGTTCAGTGGTTAGCAAGATCCTAAGCACCAGACAGACAAATAGACATCCTGTTACTTTTCTATAAGGAAGAAACATGAAAATGTTTAACATTTTGTGTAAATCCGTAAATGGAGTTGTTGATGGTTTTAAACAGGGATCTAAAGGGATAGGACAATGGTTGATAAATTGATATACATCACCAATGATGATACACAAAATTATCCCTTCTGTAGATTGTAATTAGTTGTTGAAACGTTTGAACACTCAACTTAATTGACCAGTCAATCAAAAGTCCTCAATATCGTCAATCCATCGAATAAAACTTAGTGTAGTATTAAGTAGCCCAATGTCCCCTCCCTCCCTGGTATAAAGGTCTCAATGATTGAGAGATAGGTCATTGGCAGATAAAATAAGATTCTCCTTCTGATTAACATTTCTCATAAGGGGGGGAGCTTAATTTAATTTTTCTGTATGACTTTGAAACCGATTAATATTCGCTGGATTAAAAACGGTATAGCATAGTATTACAGACAATTTTCCACAAATATTAAGAAAAACATAAAATTATTGCCAGGTTTGTTGTTTCGGGACTCTGGTCCCTCTTTGTTAACAAAACTGGTTTTAATCTTACAATTTTTCTATTTTAATATCCGCAGATAGCTGTGTATAATACGATGCGATAGATAACTAATTTCTTATTTTAATAGTAGTAAGGTTTTCTGTATAATAATATCGCAATAACTACTGTACCGATCAAGTTATCAATTTAAAGGGAATTTTTTCATAGGTCCTATAATGGTTTCAGGCTATTTTATCTTTAAATGAGCACACAAGGTTTAAGAATAAAACCAAATACCATTGTCCCCTCCCTCCCAGTTTTATTACTACGGGTTGAAAGTACTGGAAAGAAAATTTCTGAATATAATTTTAATAAAAAAAAACTACGTACGTATTCTTTTATGAAAAACTTATTTTCATAATAAGACAATTAAATACATGTATGTAAATACCAGAGAAAAATCAATACTAAACTAATAGATATAATCTTGTAGATGCATACTCTCTTAATCAACCAATAGGAAAACAGTGAATGAACAATCTGGCCATATTATTGGATATAATGTGTGCAAATTTCATTACATTTGTTTCATTTCGGTAGCATAATGAGTCAGCTATAAATGGTCGCATTCTTAGGATTTAGTTAGCTTTGGGGAATTATATCGTCGAAAGGGTTCGCCCTCTTAATTTTTTTGGACTGATTATAGGACCAGATTGACCATCTAGATCTACTGTATCTATTACCAAACTTCTTGATATTGCTGGTTTCCAGCTGAAACAAGGAGAATTATGTTTATTAGTAGTGCAACACACTTTAAATAAGATCAATTCTTGAGAAATCTCTAGGCGTCGAGTGTAAAGACAATAACGCTTTCATAGCACATCCTTTATATTTGTGTCTTAGTTTATGTGGCAGAATCGATATATTATTACTTGGATGTTGCTCCAGATTTTCATATACTAATAATAAAGTGATTCTCTCAGCTGGCTAAAGTAACTTTAACCCCAATCTGTCGTCTTTACCACATCCCCTCCCTTCCTACTGGATGAACGAACTATCCAATAAAAGAGAACAATTGTAGCAACCTAAATTGACAACAAATTTTTCCCTGTCAATATATCCATGTATACTATATCCATTACGGCCAAACATCTATAGAGTTGCTATGCATCTTTTTTAACACGAAGTAAGTTAATCCTCTATAAGTGGGCGCATCTAAGAATCTCTCTCATAAAAATAATAACATCTTTAATATTAACATTTTATTTTTAAAATTTTAGTATTAGATATAATTTTTTTTAGTAGCGCAGCTACTCTATAAATAGGGTAGGTCAGTAAATACTAAATAAGGCCGTAACTTAAGATAATTTATTTATTTATTTGCCTGTCTTTCGATTTAAATATATTTATCTCATTTATATAAGAATTCTATTTAGAAGTATAGCAATACGTTGTGGGGAGGTGATAGGTTCGAATCTCTGCCCAAACTGCGTCATAACTAAAAACGTTATATGTTGTCTGCAATAGTTAGTGCCTTGGGCCGGGACCTACTATAAAGGTCTAGCCCTATGTTATTATCAGGTGTAATTTATATGAATTGTTAAACAGTCCTAGGTTGGCCTACTGTATCTATCTCGTTAATAATCTATCTGTTATCATTTAGTTATCTATTTATCTAGGTTAACTAAACATTTGTATGCTAACAGACAGACAGACACACATCCTGTTACTTTTATATAAGGATGTATTATTCTAGGTGAACTATCAAACAGTTGTTAGCTGGCAGACAGACACACATACATCCTGTTACTTTTATATAAAGATTTATTATTCTAGGTGAACTATCAAACAGTAGTTGGCTGGCAGACAAAGAAAGTGATTCAGCTGATGGGAGAAAACCCGGGGGAGGTTATCCTGACTCTTAAGAAACGCCCCAAACATGGAAATTTGATGGGACAGGTTGGTTATATTTTATATTTATTTTGATTGGCAAAAATGTTGAATGCCTTTTTTGATAGTGGACTTTACCACGCCACCTGATTTTAATTTATTGATAATAAGGGGACGGCATTGGACTGTTAATTATACTGGTACTCAAAGGTTTATCTTATTCGTTAACTTTGGGTACTATTATTGAATTTATTGATCGGCTAATTCCACTTAGTAGTGTTCAATATTTTGAACTAATAATTTTAATTATAAAAGGGGTTAATTTATTTTACCTAATTAGGAATTCCCCTTACCCTGTCGCTCATTTGACATAGTACCATTAGGTACAACTATTAACATCTTTAGTTATGTTGCGGTGTTGTTGAGCCGAGATTCGAAATAACCACCTCCCCGACGACACAACGAGCGGATGCGCTACATGTTAAGCCAAATTAAAAATGTGATGATAAATATTGAGTAAGGTAGTGATTCATCTGCTCCTTCTGGAGCTAGGTTTAGCAGATGTTGCCAGCGGTGATGGTCTCCTCGGATGGTTGTGGTGGCGTAAAACCCTCTGCAGTAACAACCAATTCTAGCCCATTCCTACAATCCTATTTAGCGAGAATTGACTCTAGAATTGACCCCAAATGTACAGATTGCAACCTCGAGGACCACACCACTGTACATGTTTTTGATTGCCCGACGAAACCTACTAGGTTAACCCCCACAAATCTATGGACGAAGCCTAAAAAATGTGCGGAATTTCTTTGTATATTAAGTGAAGAGTCTAGCTCCTTATATCTACAACAACAACACGGTCACGGGTTAAGTTTTGAGGAAAGCAATCCATATATTACTACCAGGATTTTTCATCAGATTTTCATGTACTGGAATAAAGTAATACTTACAGCTGGCTCAAATAACGATACGACGATCTACCTCTTTACCCCGACTCCTCTTCTCGTAATGGATAAACAAACTGACCAACTAATGAGGCCCTTACTAGCAACCTTAATTGACAAAAATTTTCCCCTGTTAATATATCCACGTGTTCTATATCCATTATGAAATTTTGCTAATATTCAGGTTTACATGAAGCCGTTCCGGATACCTGCGAGAAATAAGAACAAGCCCAACCTGTTGTTTAACAACCTGCCAAGTCCGCGGACAGAGCTGCTGGTGGTTCCGGACCTCAGTATTCCTATACCCAAGAAACGGCCTGAGGTAATGTATTTGTTCGTAGTAGCGCAGCTACTTTATTTAAAAAGTGTGTTGGAAGTTAGTCATAAAAAGTTCTTAATTTCCTTGTTTATTTACACATCTTTTAAAAAATATCTGCTCTTTAATAGGACTAGCGGCTACGCCCCCTAAAGGCCTCTAGGGGCACTAGAGAAAGGAAGAGTTGAATTAGCTAAATTAGATTTAGAAGTAAAAAAATTCAGTGGTTTTTTTTGTTGGGGGGGGGGGAGGGGTTGATCCCCACCCTCTTATATTTTTTTTTTTTGGGGGGGGGGAGGCAATTCTTTTCTTTGGGCGATTTCTCTTGGTAGGTTGGTGGTACCATCCCCCAAAAGAGTTATACAACTTCCTGGGACCTATGAAAAGCTACCCTGTAAAGGAGAACCATTACGGTTCAGCGTTTAGCGAGACAAATAGACAACCTGTTACTTACTGTCGACAATAACTATTTAGACACGGGTCAGCTCGTGCTCCAGTGTATCTGAGGACGAGGCTGATGCTGCTGGCGACAACGTCGAAGATTCGGACTCAGGAATTTTTTACATACACAAATACCTTTCAATTTTGGCTACGAAACCGATTAATATCTTGATAAGGTCCGGTTCTCAGCCATATTAAAAAAAAACATGTATAGCATGGTACCTATTTCAGAAAATTTTCCACGAATTAAAGCTTGGGGCTATCAAAACTGGTTTTAATCTTATAATTTTCAATTTAATATCAGCGGAAAGCTGTCTATAATATGATGCGATAAATAGCTATTAGTTACCTCGTTGTGGTGGGATTATCCTTCGATTACAAGTGATCATCTAGAGAAGATACCCCAAGTAACATTCTGCAGACAATTAACACCTACACGATCTTTGTCTGGCAGTTCTAACTTCATCCATTTTATTGAGTTGCGCCTGTGTATAAGCTAAGGCAACCCCTTTATTAATGTCACGTGTTAGACATAGCAGCAGTAAATGTCTTAGTATAAAGGGAATCTTGTATTCATTCGAATCCGGTGGATAGGAACCGGTTATCATCCATACAAAAAAAACTATGTCTAGCATCGTATTATATCCAGCTTTCTACGAATATAAAAATGTACAATCATAAGATTAAAACCAGTTTTTTTTAGCCGGTGCCTTCGGCACCTCGGGGCTAAAAAACTAGTTTTAATCTTATTATTGTACAATATATATCCGCGGAAAGCCGTTTATAATACGATGCGAGAAATAACTATTATTAGCCAATATATTTATGTATATAAAAATGAACAGAAAATGACGAGGCATTTCTGCCAGTTGTGGCTGCCGAGGTTGCTGATCAGATCCAGGGCGCCAGGAGTGGGTGTGTCGGGGGTGCAGGGGGTGGAGCCGGTCCTGGGGGCGCCCAGGGGGCTCAAGTCTCCCCCACCAGTTCTCTCAGGTAACATTTAATCTTTATATAAAAGCAGAGAGAGTGGGGACAATGGGCTGTTTATTCACTGGTCCCTAAAGATTTAATAACGTTTTCTAATTCGCAGGATTAATAACTTTTGGGACTTTGGTGAATTTTGATAGGTCCGGTCATTAAGTTGAGTGTTCCAACATTTTACTTTCAACCACTCTATTTAATCCACAGAAGGGGTAATTTTGTGTTTAATCATTGGGGATGTACATCAATTTAGCGGCCATTGGCTTATCCTACAAGATCCCTGATAAAAAGGTTAATGGATGTCTGTCTGTGTGTTGTACCGAAGGATCTCGCTGATAGCTAAACCAATATAATTCTATTTAACAGTGAAACCTTTCATAGATCCATGTTATGATAACGCTCTTTGTCTGTTTTCTACATTCCATTTTTTTGTGCTTCGCTACTTATGGATGTTATCATGCTTGTCTAAAGTCTATTTTGACTCTAAAATATTTTGTCAACAACAAATTTTCAACCTCAATTGTTTTTGTTGCAAATCTTGCAAACAATATAATCCTTTTTGTTCTTTTCTACCTTCTAAAAAATAAGGACGAACACATGATCCATTAAAGCGAAGCCTCGTAAAAGTAGGACTAGACAAGCGAATATTAACTGGAGAAGTGAAAACAAAAGTGTAAGTAAGGGAGAGGTAGGTTTCTGGTAAAATCCAAAAAGGTTACGTGTTATAAGTTAAAACAGTAGTAGAACGATAAAAATTTATGTAAATTTTTTTTTAAATTTTGTCTATAGTTCCTTTCAATAAGAAATACAAATATTTAGTGAATATTATCGTTCTACTATTATTTTTAAGCCTTAAAACACACACATTTACGGATTTTACCCGAAACCTACCTCTCCTTTTGTTGTAAAATTGCACAATACTTTTCAAGAACATACTTACATTTTTAGGATTTGCTTATAGAGATTCTTCGCTTATAACATAATACTTTGTTGTCAAAAGAATCATTAGTACAAAAATCAGATGAATAGGGTTATTATATCATTAAAAATTGTCGTAATAAAAGTTAAAAATCAGCATTTTCTAATGGACAGATACATTAAATGTAAAAAAAGTTATGCTTTTTAAAACTACAGAGTATAAGTTAGAAATAAGATCTGATGTACTTTGATGTAATGAATATAAAATATACGTGGATATTATGACGGAATAAATTGTCGTCAATTTATATTTTAACATGGAACTCTATTTTTGGTAGAAATGAGGTGGATGGGGAGTATCGTTAATTTAGCCAGCTGTGAGATTCACTTCATTAGTGTATGTGAAAATCTGGTGCAACATCCAGTAGATTAGCGTAGGTTTGATATAAGATCTGATGTACTTTGCTCTGAGAGAGAGGGGACATGTCACTGAAACTATCCCCCAAAATTAATGCAATTACTTTTTTAGTACTTAATATTGAATCTTGATTAAAATTTATTAAGCAATAATGTATAAACTTTTATGATACAAAATTACTCTTCCTGTAGTATACAATTAGTGGTTGAAGCGTTAGGACATTCAACTTAATGAACCAACGAATCAAGAAAAACGTTTTAAAAAATCTTTGGGAACTTAATGATGAACCGCCAAATGTGCCCTCCCTGACCTCCGTGAGGTTGCTCGACTCACATCACACAACCTCTTCTTAGAATTGGAAATTGATATTTCAGTGTGGCAGGGGAGCAGACTTATGTATTCTATTCTACTATTCTTTTTAGGATACGTGTTAAATTAGATATTAAGATTAAATTATTGGTTGAAAAGTTTGAACACTGTTGGTTTTAACGTGTAATCCAGCTTTAAGCTTTCGAATGGGAGAATGATTTTATTAAGCATTTCATTTTATCTTTTTATTTGCGAAAGTGCTATATTATTCATTTGGTCAGTCCGTTAATAGCGCTCCGGGGGAAATGTGATTTTCTCAGCTGCTATTTAAGAGAAAAACCTAAAATTTATGGCGAAGATTCCTGGTATCAATGAGCATCTAATATGTAATTTACTTATTTCGTCGGTCTGTTGGTCATGCTTTAGAACATAAATACGGATTTTATCCGTAAAGGTTTCGTGATTTATCGTATATTATCTTCCTTGCTCCTTAATTTATTACGACACCGTAACATTTTCTCTATAACTTACTGTGTCTGTTTGTCTTATAAAATACACCTAGCTTGAAACCATCCAAAGACATAAATATAATAGCCTAAAACCATAACGGGACTATGTGAAGATTAAAATAGATAACCCAATCAGTTTAGTAGTAATTGAGAAGCTTCATTAAAAAAACCTTACTACTTTATACAATAGGATGGATTCTAAAAGTGTTTTTAAAAGCGAAGCTTTTTCTATAATAAGGGTCGGTCTGTCCGCACGTCAGAGACGGATAGCTTTTTCGTTAATTTAGGCATGTTAGAATTGTCCTATCGATTTCAAACTTTGTATGGTGATTTCTGAAGTAGTTAGGTACGATTTAGAAAGCGTAGTATAGTCATTATCAGAATGTCCATACGTCCATTTTAAATATGTTGATTTTTTTAACTTTTTTATCAACAAAATTTTATGTGATCTAATTATCCGATTGATCTGATTTTTGGTATACTGATTCCTGGGACAACAAAATACAACTTTATAATAAAGTCCTAATAATGTTAGTATGTCCATAAACATTATCCTGTATCAAGCAGTTTTTCAACAAATTTTCTTAATTACAATTTTCCTTCGACTCCTATACATTTATATTCTGATTATTCAGTTCTTACTATATACAAGTGTTGATATCCGTTTGTCCTTCCGTTTCAGTGCTTCGCTTTTATGGATGTTGTCATCCTTGTTTTGTTTGATATTAATCTTTACTAAACTGAAATGAATGCAAATCTCCAACTATTGTTGCCTCTCTTTCTTTTCTTGAAATCAACATTCCTTTTATTTGCTCTGGTTGGAATATTAATATATTTATGATAATGGATTTAGAATACGTGGATATTGTGAAAAACTCCCGCAAACTTTGATAAATGTTTCTCCTAGCTGGCTAATATAACGATACCCCCCTCCTCTCATGTCTTCCCCTAACCATGGAGGAACGTATTGACCAATATCTGAGTACTATATGAGCAACCTATATTTGCAAGAGAGAAAAATTCCCGTCACAATATTCACGTATTCTTTATCCATTTTTATGTTATTCTTTTCTCTTTCCAATATTCATTTCTTATAATTAAAGATGTAAAAATATTCAGATTTTTTTATTAAAATGGATGAAAAACCACTCATATATAGTTTTAAAATAAAATTTGTCCTAAACTAAACATTTAAACTTGTAACTTAGGTCCTTCTACTAAGTTCTGCCTTGTAATATCTATACATTTAAACTTTATATATCCTTAAAGATTAAAAAAAGGATAAAATTTAAATGAGAAGGCATCTCCTCCCCTCTTTCACCCGCTCATGGTTTTCACACACTGAAAAAAACCTGTGCACGCCACTACTCACAAAAGGGTAGTTGCACGAAATGCACTTAAACTTGAATTTAGTGAACTGCATATTTTTTTCCTGTTTAATGGCTTAAACTACGTTTATAATTCATATATTTGAAAGAATTTGAATTTTATACTATGTAGTTTTAAAAATATCAAGATGCACTTCATGCAACTATCCATTTAATGTTTTTTTTTTTCTAGATCTGTGTTATCCCGTCCCCGTTCAGCCCCCCAGAGACGTGCGACTATATCTGGTACAATGCCGCGCTCCAGGCCTAACATCAACGTGGGAGAGGTAGAGTCATCGTTGTTTAATAGTTATTTACCGCATCGTGTTATAGACAGCTTTCCGTGGATATTATAATAAAAAAATTATAAGATTAAAACCAGTTTTGTTATCCTGGGCTAACATAACTGATTTTTTTAATTTTATTGTTCGTGGAAAATTATCTGTAATATGATGGTTGACACGACTTATCAGTATGACTGAGAACTGTTTCTAATCCAGTGGATATTTATCGGTTTCAAAGCTATACCTACTGAAAAGATTTTTCTTCATAATTTTTTTTGTTTTTTTATTTGCACTTTTTTGTTTATTTTTTTGGCACTTTCTTTTTATTTTATTTTTTTCTGTTTGGTTTAGGGTGTTTATGTTGGCGGGGGCATTGATTCCAGCATGTTAGAAATATCCTACTCAACTCTGAGCTCCCAAGATTCCGGCGTGTCGACAATGTCAGCCAAACAGGAATTCGCCATGCGCAATCACCATCGGGGCGACTTTGGCGGATCGGGCAATCACAGCGGTGGCCAGCGGCCAAAGACATTGGCGGCCCCGCTATCAGCAGCTGCCTTGCATCAAGTGACATCGGCGCCAAATTTACACAGCATTTCTGACGCGCGCTTTGCCGCGCAACAACAAAGGCTTCAGCAGCAAGACAGCAGTCCTGACACTTCACTGGCTGAAGAGGAGGAGAGTATTGGTGAGATCAATGACGATTATGGTAATGGGGACATTCTTGAAAATGTAGAATATCGCAATGGTTCACTGAATATAGAAGTCAAGAGTCCAATTAAATCGCGCAGTCCAAAGTCACTCCCGCACACCCAATCAAACTCCGCACAATCCTACAGCCCGCAATCACTACCAATGGCGCAGTCGCCGCCACAAATGATGGTTGACCGCATGTCAGGGGAACGGATTATCCTAAAGGTTCCAAGTCCGCCAAGTTATGAAAAAACACGTCGAGCTTCCAGTAGCAGTGCTACAACCTCCCCCCAACCCCCGCCACCTCCACAGGCCTACATGAACGTGCCACGTGATGAGGAGGTCAATTCTTCTCCGGTTACAAATACTCCAGCAGCGACAGGGCGGTTAAAACATCCCTATGTCAATATTCCCCATGATCTAGTCCAGTCAAGTGAGTTCACAGTTTTATTTTTATTTATTTGTTGTTTTCATTTTGTTTTTATGTTTTTTTAATTTACAGATTTAATTTACAATATATACCAAACACATTAAATATTGTCACCAACACAATCTCTTATTTGTTGGTTTAAAAACTTTCAGGAACCTGTGTTAAATCTTTATTAGGTTATTCTCCTAACATTTGATGAAGTATATCAATTTACCATCCATTGTCTTATCCCTTAGGATCCCTGGTAAGGATAAACATTTCCCTTTTTTTTCATTGATTTATGATAACAGGAATCTAAAGGGATAAGAGAATGGACGATAAATGATGATTGAAAAACTTTGGGGACCGAAAGCTATACATATTACCTGTGTATTTAGATCCGTTGTCAAAGCCTGGAGCTGCAGAAGCACCCGCTATACCAGCTCAGTCTTGGCGCAGAACCTCCCAGGTAAAAAAGCGCGGGAAATTTTAAAAAGCGCGGGAATTTCCCCACAAAGTGTCAGTCAAGCTGTGGAAAAGCCCCTTATTTTTTTAACTAATTGATAATAAGGGGACTGGGTTAGTGTTTTTCCTCATTTTTAACCTGAGCTAAAATAATTTTTAAAATACCCATTTAAGACAATCACTAGGAGTTTTTAATGTTTTTGTTCCTTAAAAAAGAATATGTTATATTGAAGAATTAACTAGCTAGCTTACCTTAAATCTAATTAATTCTTTTTTATCCCTAGGACAACTCTGGGGCTTGGTCTCCCTCGCATGTTGCGCCCCCAGCGTCTCCGGGGGGTTCAACTTCAGCAGGGGGGAGCTCCCCTCCCCCCACACCACCTTGCTCAGCAAACCCGAGTCCAGCTTCAACAGGTAGACATCTAGATATCTGGATATCTTATCTATCTAGATATCTGGATATCTTATCTATCTAGATATCTGGATATCTTATCTATCTAGATATCTGGATATCTTATCTATCTAGATATCTGGATATCTTATCTATCTAGATATCTGGATATCATATTTATCTAACCTTTTAAAATCCCTTTAGCTAGTCATTTCATTAAAAACAACTTGTTCCGTTTTTATTCCAAAGATTGAATTATTATTAGTTGTATCTATCAATAGAAATTCAATTATTAATAGTGGCTACGCCCCCTAGAGGCCTCTAGAAGCACTGGGGATGGGGGAGGGAGGGTAGGGAGGTGATTGAATTCGTAAACCCAATTTTTATTTTAGATTTAAAAAGTAAAAAAAAATTAGGGGGCGGGATTTTAATTGGTATTTTATTAAAGATTTCGTTTAGGGATTTTTTCTAGGGGGGTTGGTTCACTTCCCAAAATATATGTTAGAAACCTTCCTATAACTTATAAGAAGTTACTATGTAAAGGACAACCATTTCGTTTCAGCGGTTAGGGAGA
This sequence comes from Acartia tonsa, assembly GCF_053477335.1. Lineage (NCBI taxonomy): Eukaryota > Metazoa > Arthropoda > Copepoda > Calanoida > Acartiidae > Acartia > Acartia tonsa. The sequence continues at coordinate 40,523,580 of NC_137270.1, read as the reverse complement.
TCTCTCGGTACAGGCAAACAAACATACAGATAGAGATTCTGTTACTTTATCTCTCTGTTTAACAAAAAATCTACTTCAATATCTATTATTATCTATCTATGTTTACAGGTAGCCGGACTGGTACCCGGGGTAAGCGTCCTGTGCCTCTGCCACGGCGTGTGTCCACCGGGGGCGGATCCCCCGCACCCGCGCCACATGACTTCCAGACACTTCCAACAAACAATAGGACAGGCCATGGTATGTATTTGTATATTAGCTTAGGGGTACGCTACTAGAGGCCTTCAAGGGGACTTTTCGGAAAGGTGGTGGAATTCAACAATCCACGAAGTCATTTATAGTTATTTTTTTTTTTGGGGGGGGGGGGGAGGTTAATTTTTTTTTAAGCTTAACTCTGTCCTGTGACAGTCCAAAGTTATTTCAATATTAAATAAAATTCACGATTTTTCACGCAAATGTTATTTATTCTTCTTATTTTTTATTAAGTTTTAAAAAATGATTGTTTTTGTAAGGAGTCCTGGGGAGGTGTGCCACCCTCCAAAGTCCAACAGGGACAGCGTAGCAATACTATACTATACTATCCTATCCTAGGGAGTCCCGGGGGAGGTGTGCCACCCTCCACAGTCCAACAGAGACAGCGTAGCAATACAACTTCAGGAAATTTGAGCTAACTTTGATTTTGTGTTTACTTGTCATTTGCGTTCTGTGGATGCAATAACTTCTATTTCTGCTTTATATCTAAAAAGCAGGGATCTAAAGGGATAAGATAATGACCGATAAATTGTTGTACATCCCTAATGATAATGCACACGATTATCCTTTCTGTAAATTACAATTAGTAGTTGAAACGTTCGGACACTCAACTGAATAAATCGACCAATAAAAATTCATTACAGTCCTTAAAGTTGTTCCTTTTTAAAATCATTTTGACGCCAGAATGTGTTTTTGCACATTGTTTGCATACAGGTCCAATTGTGTAAAGTTAGCTCTAACTCTTGCAGGGGGTGGTATCTCCATTGGTAGTGCAGGGGGAGGCAGACAAGGATTTATCTTATCAGGTACAATTAATATAGATAGATAGATAAATAAATAGATACGTGTCGTGTACAGATAATTAAAAAGACAGATTGGCAGACAGACAAACAAATTTCGTCTAATAACTTTTTATAGATATTAGCGGCTATGGTCTTGCGTGGGGAAGGGGGAGGTTGAATGAACTAAGAGCCATCCCATGAAAATGATAAAACAAGGATGACAACATTCATAAAAGTGAAGCTCTGAAATGATAGGACAAACGGACATTAACACTTGTATCGTGTCAGAACTGAATAATTAGAATATAAATGAATAAGAGTCAAAGCAAAATTATGAGTAAATTTGTTGAAAAACTTTTTTATACAGGATAATGTTTTTGGACATACTTACATTTTTAGGACTTGATTATAGAGTTGCTTTGCTTATAATATTGTACTTTGTTGTCTCAGGAATCAGTATACCAAAAATCAGAACAATCGGATGATTAGATCACATAAAATTTTGTTGTTTAAAAAGTAAAAAATCAACATGTTTAAAATGGACTTACGGACATTATGTTAATGATTATAGAATTGCTATGCTTTCTAAATCGTACCTAACTACCAAAGGAATCACCATGCAAAGTTTGATATCGATAGGACAATTCTAACATGCATAAATTAACGAAAAAATCTATCCGTCTCAGATGGATGGACGGATGGACGGACCTTAATTACAGAAAACCTTCGCTTTTGTAAAATGAATATGTTAGAAATCCATATATTTGCTTTGACAACGTAGAGAAAGAAAGAAGATTATTAGATAAAGCTAATAGAATAAAAACAATGTACAGTGGGGCCAAGATAGGAATAATATCAGGGATCTAGAGGGATAAGAAAATGGACGATAAAGAAATGTACAGTTAGTGGTTGAAACGTTTGGATAGTTAATAAATGAACCAAAATAAAATTTTACTTTAATTTGTAGATTGATATAAAGGGCAAATTACAATAGAACATTTTATTGGTCAGTTAGTTTATCCAGTAGGAGGGGAGGGAATGTTGTAAAATGGGTGGATGGGAGGGGGTCGATTTTTTGCCAGCTACAAGTAACATGATGATCTTGTGCAAGATCCAAGTAATAATAAATCCATTAATACTCAACACTGAAATCCTGTTATTTTTGTATTTGCCCTATTGTGTAATGTAACAAAGTTAACAGAACAACTTTATATCTAATTTATTTAACAGAGAACATACAAAGTTTTGACAATGATAGAATAAGAGGAATTGTTCATTTTTATCATTCATTTTAATAAATTGATAAAGTAAAACCAGTTCACTATTTATCAAGATCTTAAGCTTCAGACAGACGGACAGACATTGTTCTATTTTTTAAAATAAATATAGATATATATATATTATTGATTGGAATATTTTTATTTCTATTAGGAGGAGCTGAGACTAGGAGGGATAAAAGTAGCGCACAACAATTCAGTCAGAGTTCCAGAGATAAGGTAAATAACTATAGCCTATATTATATTGTTAAGCTATACTCATTGTATTGATAGATTATACTCTTTGTTTTATTCACTATATTGATTGTATTATTAGGCTATACTCTTTGTTTCATTTTAATCTATACTCTTTTTTTTTTTTTTACTATTAACTATACTCTTTGTATTATTAACTATACTCATTGTAAAGTTAGACTACACTCTTTGTATTATTAACTATACTCATTGTATTATTAACTATACTCATTGTATTATTAACTATACTCATTGTATTGTTAGGCTATACTCTTTGTATTTTTAACTGTACTCATTGTCTTGTAAGGCTATACTCTGTATTGTTATAAGTAGCGCAAAACAATTTAGTCAGTCTTCCAGAGATAATGAAAATAACAATGTAATTATACTAATTACATTGTTATTTTCCAGTTGGCTTGTATGTCGTTTGACAAATGGGCAGTCATATTTGTTTCATTAAAAGAGACATCAATTTTTATAAAAAGGATGACAAGATCCATAAGTAGCGAAGCACAAACAATTTGATAAGAATTTAGATATTAGTTGTCAAAAGGATGTATATTAGGAAAAGAATCACGAAACCTTTTCAACATTTGTTTTTAAAATTTCTTAATATTTATATTTCAGTACTATGACTAACAGACTGACGGTCAAAGTAAATTACATACTGGATGCTATAAACAACGGGAAATTTAATTTTGATATTTTTAACTACAAAAATTTAAAAAAAACGGACCATAAACACCAAAGATATGAGGAAAAGTGTGAAAAATATAAAAATAGCCAAAAACCTGCAAAAAGGCAGTCTGACCGCCATTGATGTTTTCTTGAAACGACAGGAAATTTAATTTTGATATCTTTAACTGAAAAACTTTGGAAATCGGGCCATAAACACCAAAGGTATGGAGAAAAATATGAAAACTACAAAAATAGCCTAAAACCTGCTTAAAGGCAGTCTGACCGTCATAGTTGTTTTCTTGAAACGACAGTTTTGATACCATAACTGAAAAATTTTTGAAAATCTGACCATAAACACCAAAGATATGGATAAAAATGTGAAAAATACAAAAATAGCCTAAAACCTGCTAAAAAGCGGTCCTACCTCCATTGATGTTAAATAGATAATTGTGCTCCTCAAAAATGGGAATGTTGTCAAAAAAATTTCAGGCTTTTATCTTTTATAGGAGCCGAGAAAATCACGTTTCCCCCAAACTAATACGGACAGACGAACATTTCAAATTATAGAGTAGCTTCGCTACTAAAAAATACTAATCTTATTATATTTAGGGTTCAACGTCCACGAGTATCACTTCTGCGGAGAGCTCAGCAACTACACCGTCAACAAATAGCGGGGGGAGCAGGGCATCAACAAAAGGAGGTAGACGTTTATTTTAATATATTTCTGGAATTGTGGATACGACCTTGTAGGCCTCTGGGGGCACTTGGGAAATGGAGAGGGGGGTGGATGGTTAGGTCGACCACCAACTTTAAATTATATTTTTTTTGGTGAAAACATTTTTTTAAGGGGTCATTTTTTCTATGGCGATTTCTTATCTTAATCTTATTAGGACCTGTGACAAGCTACATTGAAAAGGAGAACAATATCGGTACAGAGGCAGACAGACACTTAGATATCCTGTTACTTCAGTATATAGAAGATAATGGAAAGCATAAGTGTTCATTTAAATTCTATAGAATATTTTTTAGTAATTTTATTTACAACAATCTATCTGTACATTCAGGTAACTCCAGCAAACAGGTCGCTTATCCAGGAGGAGCGCCAGGCACAGGATCTGGACCAAGTGGTCGCCGGTCAGGATCTGCCACCAGAGGCTCAGGTATAGATAGACAGGTAGACAGACAGACAAGAGCATCGCAAAGCACAGGATCTGGATCAAGTGGCCGCTGGTCAGGATCTGCTACCAGAGGCTCAGATATAGATAGACAGATAGAGATATAGAGCTAAAAATAGATCGACAGATAGTCAGACAGATACAGACAAATAGATAACCAGACAGAGAGACACAGTTCTATTGTTAAATTGAGCTTTATAATTCTTCTGCACCTACGTTTTTAACAATAACCCTTTAATTTCTTACCCAAACACTAAAAACTGCATACAGTTTATGATTGTGTAATGGCAAAAACATTCAAACATTTATACCTATAATTGTCATTATTTTAGGACGTGAAAGTCTGTCCAGTATTCACCGAAGCTCCCCCACCAAGAATGCCCCACAACGGAGTGAACAATTTTCTCCTGGGGGGCGGGGACCCCAACCCCCCCAAGCCCGGGGGAGTGGGACAGGGTTTACGCAGATCACTCCAACATCAAACTATAAGAGTTACAGGTGAGATTTAGTTAAAAAATATATGGTTCTCTAAATAAAATATGCAAGTAATCCTTATTATAAAATAATTGGATGTCTGTCTGTTTGTTTGTACCGAAGGATTTCGCTAACCGCTAAACCGATATTGTTCTCCGTTACATGGCAGCTTCTCATAGGTCCTGGGAAGGTTTATAACTATTTTAGGGGCGTGTACCACCACCTTCCCATGGGAAAATTAAAAATGAGGGAGTGGTGGTCGACTCTACTCCCCCAATTTTTTTTACTTTTTAAAAAAAATCCTCAATTATACGTAACTATTTTTTTCAGACGGTTGCCCCCTACCCCAACAGCACCAGCACAATCAGGAATGCCTGGCTTCTCCCCGCAGTCACAAGGTATGTGTGTGTGTGTTTGTTTGTTTGTGTGTGTGTAGGTGTTGCCCCCTACCCCAACAACACCAGCACAATCAGGAATGCCTGGCTTCTCCCCGCAGTCACAAGGTAGGTGTTTGTGTTTGTGTGTGTTCATTCATGTGTGTGTGGTTGCCCCCTACATCCTATTATTACCAATGCTTATACTATTTGTATTGTTAACCAATCCTTTTTTTCCCCCCAGGTGAACGACCTGCGGCGAAGGTCTCTGAGTCACAGTCCTCCAAAGCAACGTCTCCAACAGTCAACCTGGAGGCAGCAAATAGATTCAGGTAATACATTATCCAGTATGGTTTCAAAACTGATAAATATCCGCTGGATTAGAACCGGTTCTCAGCTTTTTGAAAAATTTTGTACAGCATCGTATTATATCTCGTTTTCTACAAATATAAAAATGTACAATTATTATATCATAACCAGTTTTGTTAGTGGTGTTTTTGGTATCTAGGGGCTTACAAAACTGGTTTTAATCTTAGAATTTTTTATTTTAATATCTGCGGAAAGCTTTTTATAAAACGATGCGATAAAAAACTATTCTAGTAATGCTTTGAAAACAAACAATATTCGTTTGTAGAACTGGTTTTGAGCCATACCAATAAAACATATATCGTGTCGTATTAGAGACAATTTTCCACCATCATCATCATCAAACCAATGCCAGTTAGGTGCCTTTTTTTATGGCTGTTGTCATCCTTGTTTAAAAAAACTAGAACTCCTGTTTTTAATGTTTTTTTTAAAAAGGCATCTAGTTTTCACTTTTTCCATCAATCAAAAAATTTAGTCCTTTCTCGTCATTTTTTAGCTCTTGGGACATCCAAAATGATGGTCTTATAAAGTTTTGTCTGATTTTTGTATATCATGTTTACTCTAACTTTTTGTTTTACATAAGTCTTTTTTTAAATTTTGAAAAGGCATCAGTTTTAATAGAAACCAACATTGTTCCAGAAGCTCTGGTTCCAGCAGCGAGTTGCACAGATCTGGCAGCTCCACCTCTCAACAGTCAGGTAAAAATTAGTACCCAAAGTTTTAATTTTTTAAAGCAGCGTTTTCTTATCCGTTGGCTTGAAAACTTATTGTGTTTTTATAAAATTTTTCTTGGTTGGCCCCTTAAGTTGGGTGTCCAAACGTTTTAGCCAGTAGTTATAATCTACAGAAGAAGTACCTTTGTGTATAATCATTGGAGATGTACATCATTTTATCGGCCATTGCCTTATCCCTGCAAACAGCTTAGGTATTACTGAATACTTAAAGGTTATCTTATTATTTAAAGTAGTAGGTATTGGGTTTTTGTTTAAAGCTTAAGATCTCGATAACTACTGAACCGATTGCGTCCTCTCTTTTAGGAATATTTCATATTGGTCCTCTGATAGTTTTATGCTGTTTTGTTTTGAGATTCAAGTCTAGTGATTGTTTTAAGCTGTTTTTTTGAAGGAACCCAAACCACAGCCGGGCTCACAATACTTGACATTATATATAAATATAATTTCAGGGATGCCAAACCACAGTTTGTGTAGTCCCGGGCCCTCAAGACTTGACATAATATATAAATATAATTTCAGGGATGCCAAACCACAGTTTGTGTAGTACCGGGCCCACAAGACTTGACATAATATATAAATATAATTTCAGGGATGCCAAACCACAGTTTGTGTAGTACCGGGCCCACAAGACTTGACATAATATATAAATATAATTTCAGGGATGCCAAACCACAGTTTGTGTAGTACCGGGCCCACAAGACTTGACATAATATATAAATAATTTCAGGGATGCCAAACCACAGTCTGTGTAGTACCGGGCCCACAAGACTTGACATAATATATAAATAATTACAGGGATGCCAAACCACAGTTTGTGTAGTACCGGGCCCACAAGACTTGACATAATATATAAATATAATTTCAGGGATGCCAAACCATAGTTTGTGTAGTGCCGGGCCCACAAGACTTTACATAATATATAAATATAATTTCAGGGATGCCAAAGCACAGTTTATGTAGTCCCGGGCCCACAAGACTTGACATAATATATAAATATAATTTCAGGGATGCCAAACCATAGTTTGTGTAGTCCCGGGCCCACAAGACTTTACATAATATATAAATAATTTCAGGGATGCCAAACCACAGTCTGTGTAGTGCCGGGCCCACAAGACTTGACGACCAAGGGTACGTCGAGATCTCAGAGATTGTTGGTGCGACAAGTTTATGTCAAGGTAAGTTTAAGGTTGTGCAATCAAAGGGTTCGTTATCTCAAGGGTGTTGATTACCCTAGGCGATTAAGCGCGTATCACTGCAATTCAAAATGCAGAGTGACTTGGAGAGGACTAGTACCCGAAGCGTCACCACGCGCCATGTCTTCATCATCAAAGGTTTTATAAACCCTTTTTTAAATTCCAATTGCGCGGCTTGTACAAACATAAGAAAAATGCTACGCGCGTATCGTTACAACTGTCATGCCATATAAGCTCTACTTTTTAGAAATATATATAAAATTGTTGTGTAATGATTAGTTTAAAAGTTTGAGGGAGGATTTAAAAATAAAAACATGAAAAAAGAATCTTTCTTTAATGAATATCAGTGTGTAGTAATGATAGACTTTCGGACAACAAAGCAATTTATAGAGAATTTATGCATTGTGCATCGATCAGAAAAAATGTTAACAAAAAATCTGCGTTTTATTGTAATTATTGGAAGATTAATATATATCACACTTAGATTTCATCTAAACCACTACAGGCAGACTGACGGACCAAGTAATGTGAAATGGAGAATCACTACAAAAAAAAATCAGCCGCCTATCTGTATTAATAGCCGAGTAAATTTAATTTTTCCCAGGAAACAATGTGAAGGAGAATGTAAGCCCGCGGAAAAAGTCGTCTTCCTCTAGAATGACCAGTGTTTCAAGTACTGACTCAGGTACCCATACTTTTACAATGGTACCCAACGTTTTAAAAACACGTTTAAACATTGGAATCTTTTTTGTTGAATATTGATTGGTTCTTTTAAATCTCCATCTTGTCAAGGTAGTTGTATGGAGGGTAACACCTAGAGGGGGGTGTATCAACCCTCTTTAATTTTGCCTTTTGGGAGTTGGTTAGGGCATATGCATTAATTCATGCTCTTTATAGTGCCTATAAAAAATGACGTCATAATGATACAATACAAATGACCAATGATAGGCCAATACACAGACTAAATTACCAATGACAGGCCAGTATACATTTTAATTGGCCAAAGGTAGGCCAGTATGACGTCATTTTTTATAGGCACTATAAAGAGCTTCACGTTCAATCCGTTTTTCCATCTGTAGATAGATGAAAAGATTTGACACATTATATACAAAACCTTAGTATTCATAATTTTATATTTTAGGACTACCCGACTCTATTTCGACCTCTCTGCCCCCCACCCCCAAGCACAAACTGCCCCCGCCCCCAATCCTGCCCCCCGCCCCGACTGTACCCGCCCTGCCCCCCTCCCTGCCCGCCCTTCCACCTCGGAGACACCCCTCCACTTCAAGCTAACCTAAAATTTAAAAAAAAAAACTACACTAATGTCAGAAAATGCCTAATGTAAAAAAAAACAAGTATGGCAATATCCATAGGTGAGAATAGATATTTATCGCATTGTAGTATAGACAACTTTCCGCGGATATTAAAATGAAAAATTAAATTAAGTTTAAAACCAGTTTTGTAAAACTCGAGCGGACAAACGCCAAGGCTAACAAAACTGGTATTAATTTTATGATTTCTTTTTTATTATTCGTGGAAAATTGTCTGTAAAACGGCGCTATAAATTATATTTCAGTAAGGCCGAATATGGGTTTTAATTCAGCGGATATTAATCGGTTTCAATGCCAAACTTGAAAATAAATTAAGCAAGTAAATTATGACACTATATTAGCTCCCCCCCCCCCCCCCAACAAAAAAATTAAAATCACTTGCTTATACCTATTCGTAACAAGAACAAAATAATATGAAGTAGTTGCGTTACTTTTAGAATAGTTTATTATATCCAAGTTATATTTAAAAGTTATAAGACATGTTGATAACTAAAAATACTCATTTTACATATAATAAAGTGCCAATAAATTAATGTAATAAAATCATAATCAAATTGCTCAGGTTTAAGCTATATTTTGTCCAAATTATATACATAAAAAGCCAAACATAAATGTGCCAATTTTAACACCTTTTCTTTTAAATGTTCTAGTTATTAGAATTTTTTAGAGGTTGATTCTTTAAAAAAAAAAAAGATAGGGTCGCTGCCTCATCAAAATTGTTTTTGTCAAAAATCCTTCAAAATCACAAAAATTAAATAAAATCATAGTAAGGTTATTAACATAAGATTTTGGAGGATTTTTAACGAAAACAATTTTGGGGAGACAGCGACCATATTTTTTTAAGAATCCACCTCGGTATTTTTGAGAAGTGCTCAATTTAATTAAACTTAATTAAAATTGCATTTGTTTTTATACAAAACTAAACATATCCTTAAGCATATTCTTATATTTTACCAAACTAAGAGTATTTTTTTTAAGTTAAGATAATAATAGTATTACATATTTTAGTGTATTTTTTTCTGAGTGTTAAAAACATTTTTTATTCATGTCAAAAAGTTCTAGCTTTCGATATTATTCAAAAGGTTTTGCAGCCGTTGTTCAGCTGTTTGGCCGTGAGCCGCCTTTAAATTTAGAAAAACATATATGTCGATATGCTATTGCTTCTTTACATGATACCCTTGTTGTTGTATATTTTATATTTGTATTTACAAATCTAACTGTGATCCCCGCGAGTTGAAACATTTTAGTTTTATTTGTAGTAAATTTAAATTTTTAAATATAACTAACTTACAACTTAAAGGAAGCCTGCAAGAAAAACACCGATCTAACTGCTGAAAGACTGCGACAAGTAGACCAAATACCCCAAATTCGAAACTTTCAGCTTCAATAACAAAAAAGTTCGAGGCATTTAGGTATATGAAAATTTAAAAAATAAGCAGAAAATAAGCTAATAATTTTGTTTCTAGGCGATGCAATTTCTATTATGAGCAATGGAAAACTTACAAATTTTCATATACCTAAAATACCATTTTGAAATGTCTAACTTTTTTGTTGTTGAAGCTGAAGGCTTCAAATTAGGAGTATTGGGTCTACTTGTGGCAGTCTTTCAGCAGCAAGATCAGTGTATTTCTTGCAGGCTTCCTTTAATTTAACAAAAATCAAGTACTACAGCATTTTCATATTACAGATCATGTTAAAGTAAATAATAAAAGACTTATTTAAAATTAACAGTAACCTATACATAAAAAGACTCAATTTAATGAGTATCGACTAAAATATTTTATTAAAAATATATAAATTTTAGTAATCTAAACTAACTTGTTGCCTTGAGAATTAATATTATATCAATCTAAATAATACGTCCATTTTGAGGATTTTTAAAAATATTAATTTCTTTTGCTATCCTAACATAAAAATTTACTTTAACTTAAAGCACTTTTAAATCAATATAACTTACAAAAAATCTAAATATTTTATTACTGTATTATGTTCAGAGACTATTGAACCATGTATTTTTTAAAATTTGTTAATGGTTTAAAAGTTCTCTTAGTGATTTCAAATAAATGTAATCAAAATATGTTTATTTTTTTTCTAGCAAATCTTTTCTAAAACAGATCATGTTTGTCAGTATGTCTTTAATGGAAGAATTTATTTTTGGCACATTTCAAAGAATCCGTTTCCCTCACTGCTTCATTCCAAAAGAAATTTAAGATTAGGGTTGGGCCGGATATCCGGTTTGGCCGGTTATCCGGCCAATTTCAATATCCGGCCGGATACCGTATATTGAAAATATCCGGTTACAGGATATCCGGCTGATTTTTGACGCCGGATATCCGGTAATTTGCTTGATATCGAACGTTGGCCAGATATCCGGCCGGAACCGGGTATCCGGCATTAGAAATCAGCCGGATATCCGGTATCCGGCCAAAAAAGTATCCGGCCCAACCCTATTTAAGATACCGACTAAATGCCATTCGAGTCAAAGCTATTAGTGCATTAGAGTAAGCCACTAGATGGGGAAGGGGTTAAATAACTATATTTTCCAATCACGTTGTGCCGACCAGGGCAGGGAGTAAGGGAGGGGACAATGGATCGAATATTCAATTTTTAAGGAGTCTCAGACTTTGGGGACTGGCTTAAAGGGAATGTGCACGAATACAGCAGATTCTTACTGATTTTGGGAACTTGCGCATCAATGCCCCGCTAACTAGCTGAGCTAGTTTTGAATATGCAGACAGAAAAGTTTGTTATTTATCGCTGGTTTTAACAAATATTTTTTCCCAAGAAAATGTCTTTTCATGTATAGAAACTCTACTGTGATATTTATGTATCAAATAATCTAGTACCGCTTGACTTTAGGGGTCAGTTATAAATATATCAGAAGGGTTGAGGTAGTTCTAAACAAGATTTTTCTAGTGATTAATTACAGAATGTTTACTACATTGAGATGTGTTGATAATTTAATTTTCAAGTAAATGATATTTTTCTTAGAACTAACTTTGTTCTAAATTAGGTTACCATGATCCCTTTCCAATTTTGGTAAAATTTTCTTGATAATTCTGGTTATCATTGCTTTTCAGCGAACCCTCTTAAATTTAATTAATTGCCCATTGTCCCCTCCCTGCGACCAGGGTCTGTGTGTCAGCTATTTAATTCAATTTGAAATGGCTGAAAATTAAATATACCGTTGGCGTAAAAATTTTTTAAAATGAAACTGAAGGGATGAAGATTGTGGGGGAAACTTTCACTTAGAATTGTTAGAATAGCATATCCTGGTGCCGACTCTCAATTGGATCTTTGAAAATCAACCAATGGTGTCAGGAATGTTAACACAGTCAAGTAGCAGAAAATATTATGCTAGCAGACGAAGAAGGTCATTGGATAAAAGGGGGAGGTAGTTGTATGTATATAAATCTATAATATAGATCTGTTAATAGTGCATATCAGTTGTAAATGAATATTCGGGACGCACTCCTCTGAAATAAATATCTTAAACAATTTGTATAAAAATCAGCATGTAAAACTTAAAACCATGGACCCGATAGTAAAGATTACAAGAGGCTAAGAATCACCATGCAAGGTCAAGTCGAACATGCCTATACTAATGTATAGAACAAATATCGTCCCCTGCAGTGTTATAATAAAATCAAGTTATTTAATCTCTAATACAAAGTAGAATGATGTCTGTCTGTCCCTTAAGATCTCGGTAACCACTGAATCGATTGGATTCTGCTCTCCAGCGAATATACCTACTGGTCCTGTGGTGGTTTTAGGGTATTTTCTTGAGGGTGGGACAACATTAACCCCCCAACAAAAAAAGATTGATAAGAAAGCGTTATGGGGAACCCATAAATTTATGGTTCGCAGCACCAAATTATGTTTTTGATTTTTTAAAAATATGTTCGAAATAAGTGGTTGCATCTCCAATTTTTTTTAATTTGTCATCAATGTAGGTAGTTAATATGGTCATAAGTTATTTGTCAATGGGTTCATCCAGCTAGATGGCTTAAGGGAGTTGATAAAGGTATCGTTATTTCATCACACTGCGAGTTTCACTTTATTTAAGATCCCAGTAGTAATAAATCAATTGTCAAATGCTTTGTAAAAGTCGAACTGCCAAAATTACCAAAGAATTTATCAGTTCCATTTACAACACATGATGATTTTTAAAATATTTTCGATTCAAATTTTTATATGTTGAAATTAACCTATTAATCAGATTTTTGGTATAATGATTCCTGGGACAACAAGGTAGGGATCGACCCTAATTATGGCGTCTAAATGTTTTTTAGGATATTTTTAGTGCAACTGCAATAGTTGTTTATCGCATCATATTATAAACAGCTTTCCGAAGATATTAAAATGAAAAATGATAAGATTAAAACCTTTTTTGTCTGCCCCTGGGGCCGAAGACACGGGATTACATGCTATACGATGCTAGACATGATTTTTCAGTATGGTTGAAAACCGGTGCTCATCCTGCAAATATTAAACGGTTTCAAAACGGAAAATAAATTCGATATTTTATGTTCAGACAAAGGAAGAAGACATTTATTTTCTTTACTTTGAAACAAATGATAGTTATTTCACGCATCGTATTATAAACGGCTTTCCGCGGATATATAATGTACAATTATAAGATTAAAACTAGTTTTTTTAGCCCCGAGGGCCGAAGGCACCGGCTAAAAAAACTGGTTTTCATCTTATGATTGTACATTTTTATATTCGTAGAGAGCTGGATATTATACGATGCTAGACGTAGTTTTTTCGTATTGATGAGAACCGGTTCTAATCCTTTGGATTCGAATGAATACGAGAAATATTTATATTCATTGGATAGTTATTGAGGGTACACCAGCAACCCTCTTAAAGGAATAAAGGTCCTAAAGGACATACATTCTAAAGTACAAACGTACTAAAGGGACATACCTTAAGTAAAACAACAACAAAAAACTTGAATCTTCAAAAATTTGAGGAATTTTTTTTTAAATGAAAAAAATAAAGGTTGATTTTTGTTATGCATGGTTGTATTGTCGAACAGAATTTAGGACAGATTTTTTAAAATTTAGCCTACGGATGAAGTTATTCAAGATCTTATTTTGGCGTATCTTTAAACTAAATCTTGCTTAATGATGTGCTAGGTTACAGGAATCTAAAGAGACAAGACAATGGCCGATAAATTGATGTACATCCCCAATGATGATACTCAAATTTACCCCTTCTGTAGAATAAAATTTGTGGTTGAAACGTTTATACACTCAACTTAATGAATAAGCCATCAAAGTCCTCAAAGTTGTTGAGCCAACGAATAATAAAACGTTATTATAAAACATCGGGGACTAGTGTAATTAAAAGCCCATTGTCCCCTCTCATTTTCTCTGGCAAGGTTATATGACAAGCATCCAAGTGATTGCACGACCTTTGTATGAAAGTCCTATTTGTACATGGTATTAAGTTGCGCCTGTTTTGGGCAAAGGCACAATCCCTACTCTTACTGCTGAACACAGTAATAGTGTCTGACTGATTATGACGTAACAAAAAAAATTAGCCAATGAGAGGCCACTATAAATTTTACCATTGGTCAATAACGGCCTCTCATTGGCTAATTTTTTTTATTACGTCATAATCAGTCAGACACTATTACTGTGTTCTTACTGCTGCTTATGTCGCAAACCCGAAATAACAACAGAAGGAACTAGGGTTGGCATTCTGAAACTGGAATCCGTTTTTTAATAGCGGATTCGGATTCTTAATTGTTAGGCTAAAATTAGCGTCTTGAGTTTTTTCGTTCCGAATATATATTTTAATTTTTAACAGTCATTTTGGCCGGTGTAGGGTCTAGAAATAGAAGAAAAGCTACTGAAAATATGAAAAATACGCAGCTTTAGATTCTGCCCAGTACCCGGTAAAATTTAATCCATTAATTTATTTTTTAGAAAGCCTTTTAAAATATTGCTAGAATCCGTTTTATTTTTGGACGGATTCTTGTAAGAATCCGAATCCGAATTCGGTCCAAAAATTAGACGGATTGCCATCCCTAGAAGGAACATATTAAAGTGGAAAGGGGGTCGACTACTCCCTCTCCTAAAGTGCCCCTAGGCTAGATATGTATTAAAGAAGGGTGGAATTCAATTATAGTTTTCAGTCGTATTTTGGTTAGGTATGCTTTTTATCTTCAACTAGCGGCTACGGCCCAAAAAAAACTCTTGGGCAAATTAGGGTAAAGATGACCCTTCAATTTCTATTTTAGTTCTGAAAGGAAAAATAACCAACATAAGTAATAATATGGGGGTACTTTTCCCGTGGTCGATTTCTCTTTTACCTCCCCTGGAGGAACTATGAGAAGCTTCACTAAAAGTGAGAACCATATCGGTTCAGCGGTTAGCTAAACATATTATGAGTATTTTCTACTAAAAAACGAAGTAAAAAAAATTTGATAAATTTATTAGAACATTTTTCTTTATATATCATTACTTTAAATGCGTTCAATTTTACAATTTTACAAATCTAATAATTTTTACAAAAAAACACACAAATAGTTTTCTAAAAGTTATACATAAGTTTACATAAGCAAGTTACATTAATTTCATACTATAAAACAGCAGTAGCGGCTTCGCCCTCTGCCTCTAGGGGCGAAAACATAAAGTTTTTCTTTATTTATAGAAAAAAAGGGAGGAAGTATTCTTTGAAGGTTTTCTTACTTAAAATTTTTTTAAGTATTGAATTAAAGTTTCTGTAATAAACCAAAGTATAATATTTTTGAGATCTTTAAAGACAGACATACTCTTTTTATAATAGATTATTGTGTTTACTTACATAATAGACAAATTTACATAAGCAAGCATTGATAAAAATAACACAAAATTTCAGACGTTGCATTTAAACCAACCCGCTGGATTAGAACTGATTCTGTAAATCATGTACAACATCGTATTACAGACAATTTTCTAGGAATAATAAATGAAAAAAATTAAAACAAGTTTTGATAGCCCAGGCCTTCGCCTCTCATGTCTAACAAAACTGGTTTAAATTTTATATTTTTTTTATTTTAATATCCGTGGAAAACTGTCTATAATACGATGCGATAAATAACTTAAAGACAATTATGAAATAAAAACTTTTTGCAACAGTTTTTAAACTATAAAGGCCTATTAAGACTTAAAATAAGCTATTTGAAATAAAAATATTACTATTTTAAAGATTATTTAACTAATATTGACCACACAATAAAACATAATCTAAATTGACATTTTGAAAATATTCTCATAGTTCAAAATTTTGTTAAAATCTATCTTAAAACTTGAAGCTAAAAAAGCTACTAAAATATTTATTTATTTTACAGAAGACCTTAAAGGCATCAATGCTGTTTTAAAGTTAAAAAATTTATTTGTTGTCAGGAAATTTTTTATTACAAAAGACAAAAATGTTAAATCAGCTTTTTTTCATTGATCAAGAAAAATATTTTACACTTAAAGTTTAATATAAATTTTCAAATTTTAATTTCCATGTTTTTTTTAAATTTTTTAAGAGCTATTTTAAAAATATGTTGAATTTAATAAAAAAAAATTATTGCGCTTCTTATTTACATACTTATTCTTGTTCTAATACATTTCTATATTTTTACTTTTTATATAATTTTAGGCTATTGTCAGTTTGATGACATCGCCACTTAAGAGGCGATGTCCCCAAACTGACTACAGCTAATTTTATCTTTAATATTTTTTTTATAATATAAGTTACAAAGGTTCTCAAATTTTACAAATATTTGTTAAAAACTACTAAATTTCATCCGGCTTTGCTTTATAAATTTTGGAATGCTTAGAAACCGATTAATTTCTGAGCCATACAGAAAAATCATGTATCGTATCGTATTATAGAAAGATTCTCCACCAACAATAAATAAAAATCATAAAATTAATACCAGTTTTGTCGGCCGGGGCTTTCGGCCAACAGAACTTATTTAGGATTTTATTGTCTGCGAAAAGCTGTCTATAATACGATGCGATTAATAACTATTATTTGAAATATATTTCTATGGGTGCATTCACTGCCGCAAGTTAAACAAAAAGAAAATCTGGGAGGGGTCACTTTATGGGTGGTGGTACCCTCCCATAAAATAGCCATACACCTTCACAGGACCTATGCGAAGCTACATTGTAAAGGAGAACCATATCGGTTCATTGCAGAAATGAATGCACAACATATTTCTAAATTGTATGAAAAACACTGGATTATAGTTTGTTGTTGTTTGTGCTCAGCATTAATTAATATCATCTTCACAATTATTTCCCTCCACCCGAATCATCTGAAATTGTTAAAAATAGATGAGTAGATTAATCAGCGATCTAAAGGGATAGGACAATGCCCGATAAATTGATTATTAAAATTACCCCGTACATTAAGTAGTTGCAACGTTTGGACACTTAACTTAATGAACCAAGAAATCACAATTCAGTAAAAGTTCAAAAGTTGTCAAACTAGCGAATACGAAAACGTTATTTAAAAATATCCTGTTCAAAAGGTTAATTCTTTTATTCTTATTCGTAGGCTTAACAACTTTATGGACTTTCTTGAATTTTGATTAGTTGGTTAATAAAGTCGAGTGTCCAAACGTTTTAACCAGTAATTGTAATTTTTTTATTATCGTTGGGTATATACATCAATTTATCATCCATTGTCTTATCCCTTTAGGTCCTTGATTTATTGAATAGATTTGGCTAGAAAAATTTGCAAAACAAAATTCATTAAAATGGTCGAAAGGTACACAGAGGGAAGTTTTACTAAAACAATAATAATAACAAGGATGACAACATACATAAGCAGCGAAGCTCAAACAAATCTTGGATAGGCAAACAGGTAGGTTAAGTTTTAGAGAAGATTTTCAGTGGCACAAAAAAGAGATGGAATTTATAATTATCAAACAAAAAAAAATCACAAAACTTTTAAAATTAAATATTTATAGCGTTTGTAGTATGACCGTCAGACCGACGGACAAAGTAAGTTGTTAATGGATGCTCTTTGGTGAGGGGTATCTTAGCAGTCTATCTTAAGTAGCATCCAAGAAAATTACATTTACACAACGGACTGACCGACAAACAGACAGAGTAAAGTTTTGGAGTAGCTTTGCTCCTAAAAAGTCTGAGAGATTTATAGATAGGAAGAGAGAGAGAGAGAGAGAGAGAGAGAGAGAGAGAGAGAGAGAGAGAGAGAGAGAGAGAGAGAGAGAGAGAGAGAGAGAGAGAGAGAAAGAGAAAGAGAGAGAGAGAGAGAGAGTGGGGAAGGGAGATATTGTTAGAGAAATAAAAGAGACAATAAGAATAAAATTGAGAGAGAGATTTCTCAGGTATCTAAAGGTATAAGACAATGACGGATAAAATGATGCACATCCCCAATAATTATTCACAAAATTATACCTTCTGAAGATTACAATTTGTGGTTGAAACGCTTAGACACTTAACTTAATAAATCAACCAATCAAAATTCAATAAAGGTTCCCAAAGATATTTAGCCAACAAATAAGAAAACGTTATTAAAAAACTTTGGTGACTAGCATATTAAAGAGTCCAATATCCCTACCCTCCCTGGATATTTCTACTGTCAAAAAGGAACAAACAGCAGAAATGCACTGGTGAAGCCAAAATCCATACCAATTTTACACAAAAGTAACAGGATGTCTTACTATTTATTTATATGTCTGTTTGTACTTGAGGATCCCGCTAACCACTGAACCGATATGGTTCTCTTTAACAATGTTGCTTCCTGTGAAATTTTATTACGATTTTAGAGATGATTACCTCCACCCTCCTAAAAAAATCGCCTCTAAAATGTTCCCAAACCATAATTTCTTTATATATTTTACAAGCTAAAATTAAAAATGGCGGGAGGGACGAAAGGCCTCTGGGGGTGTAGCCGCTAATTCTTAAGTTAGATATTTAATTTTGTTAACCCATGTACCATTTATTTTCTTAGGATTCACGATAAATTATCTACATAGAAAATATTTAATCAGCTATTTCTGAGAAAATTTCGAAAAATCCTTCATAGAAAAAGGGTAATTTTTTTCGCGTATTTTTGTAAAGTTGTATATTAGCGTTTTGACGAATGCTCTTATTAAGTCAAACTGTTCTTAATTAGGAACATTTCATATGCATACATTTGTTCAAAATTAAGAACAATTTGATTTAACAAGTGCATTTGATTAAACGCTCACACTTAACTTTATGGAAAACACATGAAAAAAATTACCCTCTTTCACAAAGTGTGTTATCAAGCAGTTCATTAGTCTCTGTGGAATCATCACAGGTAAATAAAGTTTTTAATTTGACCTTTTTAGATTTTTTGAAATATATCCTTTATTTAAAAGTACGACCATGAATGATATTGGGAAAGAAGTTGTATCAACTTTTTTTTTATAGCTAGCCGGTCCTTTTAGTAAGTAGTAGATGTAAAATTTTTCATAGAATTCAGATATGCAATCGGTTTTTTTGTAGACCTCTTATTTTTTAAGTAATTTAAGTTTTAAAAAAAAAATTAAGTCAATTTTAAGGTACTAAAATGCAACAAAAAAAAGAAAGAAAATGGCCATTATGAACAAAAATAGTAAGATCTTTAATTTGACACCTTACTTTTTCAATTCTGTCAGGTAATTATTGAAAAAATCGATTTTTTTAAACCCACGAGAATAAAAACTTTGAACTCAATTTTATCATTTCACAAGTAAAAAAATATGGGTTCATATATACCTTTAGAATCAGAAAAATATTACGAATCCATTGTAAGCAAAATTGAAAAAAAAAGTTTACAATATAGTATATAAACTACAATAAAAGGAATTATATGAAAATATCATATTATATTGTACAGACAACGTCTTAACTTTTGAATTGGGTATAAAAATGGGAAGGGGGTATAGAGGGGGTAAAGAGGGGGTAAAAAAGGGAAGACGATAGTGTTGCTAGAACAAAAAATACAATTGGCCATTTTTATATTTTTTTATTTTTTTACTTTTTTTCAATTTTGCTTACAATGGATTCGTAATATTTTTCTGATTCTAAAGGTATATATGAAGCCATGTTTTTTATGTCTGTTTGAGAAAATATTTAGGTCTAAAGTTTTTATTAAACCGAGGTTAAAAAAATAGATTTTTTCAATAATTACTCAACAGAATTTTAAAAGTAAGGTGTCAAATTAAAGATCTTACTATTTTTGTTCTTACTGACCAATTTCTTCTTTTATTTTGTTGCGTTTTAGTACCTTAAAACCGACTTAATTATTTTTAAAAAAAACTTAAATTACTTAAAAAATAAGAGGTCTACAAAAAAACCGATTGCATATCTGAATTCTATGAAAAATTTTACATCTACTACTTACTAAAAGAACCGGCTAGCCATAAAAAAAAAAGTTGATACACCTTCTTTATAAAAATAGACACAGACAGAATTAGATAGATAGATAAACAGAAAGAAACACAGAAATATTGATAAAATTTTACCATTTTTGAGAGAAGTCATCCCCGAAAAATAAAATTAAAAAGAGGTACTTCCTTAAAGTACCTCTACAAGCCTCAAGGGCGTTGTCTCGACCGTTTCACAGTCTATGTAAGTTCTTCAGACAAAAACATCCAAGTCTTTTGAAAATTAAAGATGTGTTTGTTTTCCTTATCTGAAAGACGACTTTTTTCATACAAGTTAGCGGCATTGTAGATCTTTATCTGGGTTCTGCAATGCCAAATGAGGTGTCTTGATTTGAAAGAAATGCGTAAAATAAAGCATTAAAGTTCAAACATTTTGAAATCTTATTAGAATTTGAATTTTAAATTGGTAAAGAAAACTATTATTCGCTAATTAATGATGTTGTCATCCTTGTTTAATTATAAATCAATACTTTTTGTTTCCAAGAAAAACTTGGTATAGTTCCATAAGCTGAAAAATGGACCCCCCTGATAAAAAAAAATGTGAACCAAACTAATTTTTGGAAATACTACCACACTTCAAACCTTTAAAACCCCACTTCAAAAAAGCTTGGATTATTGCCCCCCTTCCCCTAAATTTAAAACACAAAACTTATTTATCGCATCGTATTATAGACAGCTTTCCGCAAATATTAAAAAATGAAAAATTATAAGATTAAAACCAATTATGTAATCCCCGAGTGTTATATTAATTTTATTATCTTATTTTATTTTAATATTCGTGGAAAATTCTCTGTAATACAGTGTTTGACTTAATTTTTCTTTAAGGCTGAGAACCGGTTATAATCCAACAGATATTAATCGGTTTAGAAGCCATACCTACTGAAATAACAGTATCAAACTTTTCTTGTTGTTAAATATGGGATATTACCAAAAACTTTTATAGATCAACAGACAATAAAAAAGTAAAATGAATAGTTTTTCTATTAAACAACTTTGGAATTATACTGCTGTCCGTCTTTCTGTCTGTCCGTCCGTCCGTCTGAAGCTTAAGATCTTGGTAACCGCAAACCGATTGGGCACTTTTGATGAACTTTGATTGGTTGAATCATTAAGCTGAGTATCTCCAAACGCTTATATCAGTAAATGTAATCAACAGAAAAAGAAATTTGGATTCTCATCACGGGAATGTCACATGTGTATCAATTTATCGGCCATTGTCTTATCCCTTTAGATCCCGGATGAAAATACTATTAAAGGTTTATCTTCCGGAAGCGAAAGTCTTTTTATTACATGCAGGGGTAGGATAATGAAAGATCAATCCAACCTTGTATTAAAATATTTGCTTTTATCCATCTTATTATATAAAGTAGTAAGGTTTTTTTTGTCTGTAGCCCAATATTTTATTAACTACTGAACTGATTAAGTTCTCCATTTTATGGAAGCTTTTAATATGTCCTTGGATAATTTTAGGCTTTTTAAATTTTTATATCTCTCCAGTTTTAAGCTATTTTTCTACTTTTCTTCTTTACTTCGAATAGAGAGTTCCTATATGCTAGGAGCACAGTCGCTAGTCTATTATATAAAGTAGTAGTATGGTTTTTTTAAGCTTCACACAGGTCCCGGACTGGTTGTAGGTCATTTTATGAACCTCCCTTCTGTAGCCACTAGTCTTTGTATAAAATTATCATGATGTTTGTCTGTGCATTGTATGCCTCCCCCCCCCCCCTATCGTTATTTTTTCTATCGAATTTTTCTTGTGTTAAAAATATAACTAATTTGATTTATAAATTATCACCATTACGGGCACAAGATGCCAGCAAACTTTGATAGGACCATAAACTTTTTTTTTACTTCAACAAAGCAAATAAAATGGCCAAATAGTTGAAACAGACGGATGGACAAAGTAGGTTACATACTGGATAATCTTTGGTATGTAGAATCTTCACAAAAAATTTGCTGTCTGTCTTGAATAGCACCTGAGAAATTCACATTTTCCCCATGGTGTTAAGGTCTCACGGACGGACAGACTGGCAGACAAAGTGAATTATAGAGTAGCTCGCTATTAAAAAAAGATAAAATACCTATTTTAACATTTTCTAGCTTGTCAGATAGTTCTGAGGTTGAGGGGTCGCCACCCCCCTCCCCACCCCCACCATCTCCAGAGGACTTACCATTCTCCTCGGCCAGGGCATTCCTACGATAGATAGAAAGATAGTTAGATAGATAGATAAATAGATACTTTATAAAGAACGTGTCCTAACTTTTGTGATTTTTTTGACCCATTCGTGACGAGCTCCCAAAGTTTAAAGTTTTGATTCAACGGGGTTCAACAAAATAGATTTTTTCAATAAATACTCACCAGAATTTAAAAAGTAAGTTGTCAAATTAAAGATCTCACTATTTTTGTTCATATAGGTAATTTTCTTCTTTTTTTGTTGCGTTTAAGCACCTTAAAACCAACTTAATTTTTATAAAACTTAAATTACTTCAAAAATAAGAGGTCTACAAAAAAAACGATTGCATTTTACATCTAAATCTCAAAAGCTAGGACACATTCTTTTTAAATATTGAATGTGTTTTTACTTTGTATATATTTCAAATTTTGTTGTTGTTTGATTTGTTCAGCTTTAATTTTATAGATGATGTCATCCTTGTTTATATTGAAATACCTTCTGAAGTTTTTGATATCAAGTTTAATTTACTTTTCTATGAAATTCCTATTTTGACAAATAATAGATAGATAGATCCATAGAAGAGGATAAATAAAAAGATACAGAGATACTTATAAAAAAGAGATAGATAGATAAATTTTATTCGATTGATAGATTGATAAATTGATAGATTAATAGATGGATAAACGGATAGAAAGGAATATTTAAGGTGATTCCTAGAAGGAAGCAGCTTATAGTGCCTAATAAAAAATGACGTCATACAATGCAAATGACCAATGATAGGCCAGTATACATTGTAATTGACCAATAGTAAAATGTATACTGTTCTTTGGTCATTTGTATTGTTTGATGTCATTTTTTGGTTCCACGCCAAACGTAGGAGTCCCAAACGTAGGAGTGGAAAAACATCGGAGTGGACAAACGCAGAAGTTCCAAACTTCGGAGTGGAAAAAACGCAGGAGTGGGACAAACGTCGGAGTTGACAAACGCAGGAATTTTGGGACAAACGTCGGAGTGGACAAACACAGGAGTCCCAATTTTTTTTTTCAATTTTGAATTTTTTTATACAACTCCCCCCCCCCCTTCGGTCTCGTTATTTTTCTTAGTTAGTTTAGGTTAGGTTAGGTTATAGGCCAGTGGGCCGAGCGCTGCGGCTAGAGGCAGGCTAGGGGGCCGAGCACTGCGGCCATAGTTATTGTTTTGTAGACAGGGGTATAAAAAAATTTCAAAATTGTCATATTATTAAAATAGCGGACACTCCTAGGTTTTACTTAAGCAATGTCCACTCCGACGTTTGGGACTCCTGCGTTTGTCCACTCCGACGTTTTGGACACCTACGTTTGGGGTAGGATCCATTTTTTATTATAATAAGATGATTCCCAAGAAAAATTTTAAAGAGAATTAATGGAATACAAGTATTTACAAAGAATGTAGACAAATTTCTTAACAGTATTAATAAATTTTAACAGAGTAATATTTAATAAACAGTAACTTCTATAATACTAGAAAATAGTACAATGGTATCTGCCCGCCCGTCTGTCAAACCCCTCTCGAAAAAGATGCATCTCTAAATTTCTATATAAACATTTATTCTAATTTTATTTTCTTATTTTTCTTAATTTAAAAAGAAGCATCATTTATTATTTATTAATTATGACCATACTAAGCGTTTAGTTATAATCAAGTTACAGTTTGACTTAATAAGAGCATTTGGCTAAACCGTTACATACCACGGAAAATGCTTGAAAAAAATTATCCACTTTGTGTAAGCTTGTTAAGGCTGCACTAGCTACCTTTGGACTTAATTACTACTGTTAGTATGAGAATAATAAACTAGATATACCACTGTGATTAATTCCAGGAATTTAAAGGAATAAGAAAATGGAAGATAAATTGGTGTACATCCCCAATTATGATACAAAAAATTACTCCTGCTGTAGATTACAATTAGTGGTTGAAACGTTTTGTCACTCAACTTAATGAACCAATCGAGTTTAGTGAAAGTCCCCAAAGTTGTTAACCCAACAAATAGAAAAACGTTATTATAAAAACTTTGGGGACTGGTGTAATAAACAGCCCTATGTCCCTATTCCTTCCTGGGTTAATTTTGTATTATCTATTAATAGACAGACAAACAGAGCAATGTTTAGTATACAATCATTGGAGAAGTATTTTTTTAGAAGCGAAGCTACTCTTTAATTCATTAGCGGATACGCCCCTTGAGGCCTCAAAGGGGCAAGTAAAATGTTTTCTTTTCAATCTATGTTAGGATCAGCTGTTTACCAAAAAATATTTGTTATGCCGCTAGATTGGGTAAGTTATGTTTTTTGTTTGTTTGTTTTTTCGATTTCTCTTGAAAGGGTGGTGGTACCCTCCCAGGACCTTTGAGAAGCTACAATGTAAAGGAAAACCATATCGATTCAGCGGTTAGCGGGATCCTTCGGTACACACGGACAAAAAGCTAGAGATTCTGCTGTTACTTTTGTATTAGAATTTACTAACAATGCTTATTTGTTTGCTGTTCTCATTGAACACCTAATTAATTAAGTAGATATTACAACTGATATTATTATTAGTAGAAAATATCATTAAAACAAAATTTTGTGTAATCTAGATCATAAAGGTTATTAGCACTTCATTAGATAACTAGCGGCTACGCCCCCTAGAAGCCTCTAGGGGCACTAAATGTAGGAGTGAAAAATGTCGACCTCATCCCATTTTAAATTTGAGTTTC